>NW_025741345.1:0-1429 GCF_021292245.1 Micropterus dolomieu
CATAATGTCCAAGGTGCTCCAGAGTCACTTGGAATCCACAGGCACTGATTCCTGGGTAAACATCCAGGAACCGGGACACCGTTCACGCTGGCAGTCCACAGACAGGAATAGGCACCCGTTCCCGGGTATGGGTACAGCGACCAGGCCACCTTCAGCCGGAGGTCCTCACTCACAAACAGACGCTCATTCCTGGGTGGACATTCAGGAAAAGGATCCAGTCCGCCTGGAAGTCCCTAGCCAGGATCAGACGCTCCCCCGTCCAAGTCCTAAGCAGGCCCTGCCAAGCCTGGCTTCCGAGATCAGGCGAGATCGGGCAGTCCCAGGCCTGAATGGCTGTAAGCTGCCTTTGCACACCCCAGAAGGGCCTTCAAAACACGATGTAACATTTACACAGCACTGTGTACAGGATAGGGAGAAAAAGAAAGCAGCAGCAGCGCCCCCTGCTGTTTCCTAAAGAGACGTTCAAAAATTCTCCATTCACCGAAGCGCGCTCTGCCGTTTTTCGAAGGCGAAGCGAAAAAGGCTTACAGCACCGGGTATTCCCAGGCGGTCACCCGTCCAAGTACTAACCAGGCCCTGCTTTGCTTAGCTTCCGAGATCGGACGAGATCGGGCGCTCCCAGAGCGGTGTGGCAGTAAGCCAGTCAGGTGCCCCCAAACGGCCCTTCAAAAGATGTTCTACGGCTAATTGACAAAAAACGTATAATGCCCATAATGTCCAAGGTGCTCCAGAGTCACTTGGAATCCACAGGCACTGATTCCTGGGTAAACATCCAGGAACCGGGACACCGTTCACGCTGGCAGTCCACAGACAGGAATAGGCACCCGTTTCCGGGTATGGGTACAGCGACAAGGTCACCTTCAGCCGGAGGTCCTCACTCACAAACAGACGCTCATTCCTGGGTGGACATTCAGGAAAAGGATCCAGTCCGCCTGGAAGTCCCTAGCCAGGATCAGACGCTCTCCCGTCCAAGTCCTAAGCAGGCCCTGCCAAGCCTGGCTTCCGAGATCAGGCGAGATCGGGCAGTCCCAGGCCGGAATGGCCGTAAGCTGCCTTTGCACACCCCAGAAGGGCCTTCAAAACACGATGTAACATTTACACAGCACTGTGTACAGGATAGGGAGAAAAAGAAGCAGCAGCAGCAGCCCCCTGCTGTTTCCTAAAGAGACGTTCAAAAGATCTCCTTTCACCGAAGCGCCCTCTGCCGTTTTTCGAAGGCGAAGCGAAAAAGGCTTACAGCACCAGGTATTCCCAGGCGGTCACCCGTCCAAGTACTAACCAGGCCCTGCTCTGCTTAGCTTCCTAGATCGGACGAGATCGGGCGCTCCCAGAGCGGTGTGGCCGTAAGCCACTCAGGCACCCCCAAACGGCCCTTCAAAAGATGTTCTACGGCTAATTGACAAAAAACGTATTCTGCCCATAATGTCCA
>NW_025741346.1:0-1734 GCF_021292245.1 Micropterus dolomieu
CCTTGAGTCCCAGTTTTGCTCCTCCCTTAATCCCTCCCTCCTTCCTCTCACAACTCTGACAAATAGTGAGTTTGTCTCTGCTGTGGTGCTGTAATTCACTACATGACATCATTTCCATCAGTTAACAAGAAGCTGATAAGGTAAAACTGGTTGACTTTGACAGAACATGTGAAGGTCCTGACTGAGGTCAATCTTTAGACAGACGATATACAACTATTCAATTACACATGACAGCCACATTAATTACTTATTCAATACATTACTCAAACAGTACTATTCACATTATTACATTTGTGTCACATGTTCAGACAAATCATATCATGAGACGTCTTTACAAAAATAAATTGAGTAAACTAGATGTTAAGCTCCAGACAGGAAGATTGTTTGCATATGTCAAATTTTCCTTCTATTGTTTCATGCTTGATCATTACTTGGTCATCCATGAATTCTGTTCTGTTCTGTAAACAATTTAATAGACCATCATTGGTTTACAAATGTTTTAATCTCCAGATTGGATCCTCTATATTTGACCAAGGGCATCGTAGTGGGGGGTGAAAGAATTTAGCAATTATAGTCATTGCATAGAAGTAAATGTTGAAAAAAGGTTGAAATGTGTTGACATTTCGGATGACATGTGTGTTGGAGGGGGGTTTTGGGGGGTGGGGGCAGTGGGTAATGGGGGTGGGGCACAGGGATTGCTTACAGAATTTGTACAACGACCCGGTATATCTGACAGATGCTGAGTCAGAGCCTTGACATCATGTGTTTTTACAGAATGGACATTTTAATTATTTACTCCTTAAGGATCAAACAGCAGTGGAGAGAAAGGACTTCCTTTGGTTGAGAACTCTCAGCTATTAGGCTGCTGATAGTCTCTCTTTATATAAACACCATCCAACATCATTATCATCCTTTGTCGGAATTGATTTAAAATAACATTTCAGAACTTGTAGTATCTTCCACATGCTGCTGCTGCATTGTTTTGTTCTGTTTAATCACCAGCACCACAAATTCAGATCATAAACCACTGAAGTTTAACAGTGTGTAACTCCCTCTAGTGGGCGTTGTGGAGTATTCTGTTGTCTTTGCTCCAAAGGTTTTTGTACAGAGTTTTGGTGTTTCCGGTCACTGTGGGCTGCAGAGCACAGTAGTACACAGCAGAGTCAGTCACTGCAGCAGAGGAGATCTGCAGATGAAACTCCTTTGCTGTTTTGTCATGTTTAAAAGAAAACCTTGCTTTCTTTGAATAATCTGCGAGGAAAAACTGTGGAGATGAACTGGACTTCTGTTGATACCAGAAGAAGAAGTCGAAAGATCCTGAATAGTTGCAGGAGAGAGTCACAGAGTCTCCTTCCAAAGCCAGCATTACATCTTTAAATGGTTTCACTAAATCCTCAGAGGATCCTGAAAAAGACAAAGAGAGATTTCACTCTGACATTTATATTTCTTTAAAGTGAGAGAGAAACAAATGAGTATTTGCCAAACTGAAATGTTTTCTGAGTCATGTTTGAAATCTCCTGTTAAATTTCACTCACCAGTGTGAAACATGAAGATGATCATCCAAACTAAGCAGAGCTGCATCATTTCCACTTGTACTGAATGAACAATAGAGAGAACACAGCAGCTCTTCACTTCCAACATGAAGCCTTTCATATTCAGTTGTGGAGCTCCTCCTCTTGCTGTGCTCTGTTTCCATTCAGGCTGATGGAAGCTTTAGAAATGACAGTGATGCTG
>NW_025741347.1:0-1476 GCF_021292245.1 Micropterus dolomieu
TCTGAACATGTCACACTTAGGTGAGACAGGGGTTTCCCTTTTTGATGTGGTAATAAAACAAAGAATAAGGTCAGTTTCCACGGAAACGTGTGTGGTGGGGCCAGTTTTGATAGGCTGTTCAGGGAGATGCCAATGGCTGGCTCGTGTCTCTTTGTCAGTTTAACAGTCAGGCCCCGCGTTATCAGCTTCGGAATCAAAAAGGTGCCAGTTTTATGGTCGGGCTAGCACTTAGAGAAAGCAACTTTGACCCCTCCCCATCTTCTCTGGGGAGGAGAAAGGAATTTAGGGTAGCTCCACATTTATTCCATGTAAAATGCACAAATCCACATCGTTGTTCACTACAGTCCCCCCTTCGGCCAAAATGTTCCCTCCGATAGGTAACGTTTTGGACGCAATGAGAAACAACATGTGTGGTTTGTCAGGTGCAGGTCGACTTTGTCAGGAGCTGATGATGTGTTGGTCAGCTGCTGGTCAGGTACTGATGATGCTGGTGAGGTGGAAGGAGTCAAGCAGAGCAGAGCAGGTGGCAAAAACACAACATCTGTGATCAGGTTGATGTCCTTCTAAGGCTACTAATTTTGCTAATCACTTAGGGTAACCCCAATTAGCTAGTCTTAAAGTAGCAGGTGCCTGCTGTGTTACTTAATCACCTGAAACAAAGTAAAGCGGAAAATTAATTTGGGAAGCAAAACAAATATCTTAAAATGACAAGTGAGGATGTGTGTGAGCATGACCAACATTATTTTTCTCAGAAATTCATTGATATTCAGAACCATAACCTGCAGTGAGCTTGAGGGTTGTTTAGCTGGTTTAGGCTAACAGTCTCGTCTGAGGGTCTTAGCCCTTTCAAAACAAATATTATAAAAAGAAGCGGCTTTTAGTCCTGAGAGGAACTGTTCTGAGTGGTTTCTATTTCTGCAGTTGCTGCAAGAGGTCTGCTCTGGAGCAGGTACTCTTAATTGGTTTAAGGAGCAATAAATTTGGACAGTAACCCCCACTTGTGACTAAGTGGTCAGGTTGAGAGCGGCTCCACCTGGTGGGTGATAAATTTTTTGGGAAATTCTAATTTAATTGGTTAAAGACCTCCACTGGTAATTTAGTGGTAGGTTTAAATTGCAACAGGGAGACACAGAATAGTGGCTAGAGCTGTGGGTGGCGGACCGAAGTAAAAAGATACCTGGCTTCCAAGTTCTGTTTTACAAGGCACGCACGTGAACTCTAATGACCTTTTAACCACTAGCAGCTATCGTCCCTAATTGAGGATTTCTGTTAATTATTAATTTATTAGGACGTTATCGTTCCCGACAAGTCCCATGGGATTTTTGTGAAGCTTAGTTCATTTTGGTCGTTATAGACTTTGCATCTTTGTGTGCTGTCCAAATTATTTTGGCCTGCGAGGAAATGTTTATTTCCTCTGGCTGGTTCAGTTAGGGGTTCCCTCCTGTCAAATTGTGTCTTTGACAAGGGAAAAGAAAT
>NW_025741348.1:0-5293 GCF_021292245.1 Micropterus dolomieu
TTAAATGGTGACACGATATACTATTTTATCTCATCATAGGTTAATGCAGAGTTTGTCATGGCATCCATTCTTCCTGACAAAGGGACTTCCAGGCATCAGATTGAGCTGGAGATGATCAACTTTATTCAGGACTTCCTTTATGAAGCTGAAGGTGTATAGTTGTTAATGTTCTGCAAATCAAATATTCGAAAGCTCAGTAAAATGTTTTTGTTTTCATGACATTTGGAGCTGTATAATTTTCCGGTACCACCTGTAATTATGCTGGTATTGAACATGTTAATGTTATTTTCTACCAGAAAATTTTTGATAATGGTAATAGGTACTATGGACCAGGGTAGTTTGTGTTTTAAGACAGTTGTCACTTCTTTTGAATGCAAGGCTGTAATCACAATGAGCATACATACAGAGAACATACATACAAATGATTGTTTCCCTAAACCCATTGTTCTTAATGAAAACCTTTACAAATCTATCACCATTCTATGTAGAAAGACATTATTACCAATAATGAAAGTATATATAATGGCATATATTCATTGTGTTTGGCTCAGATAGTCATCTCCAAATCATCTTGAAATTTGACTTTTCTGTAGCTAAGTATCTTTGTCTAATTCACTCCTTTAATTGAAAGAACTGCACTGCAGTAAGGAATAACATTTTTAATGGTCACATAACACTTGTTGTTTTATCTGTTTGCTTCATAGCTGAAGACCAGGTAGATGACCAAAATGGCCTACATTCCATCACACCTGCCAGGTTTCTCCAGTGGATCACAGGCCAAGGTCACATCCCACTTCTTCCCTCAGAGAAGAAGGATTTTGCTGTAATGATCAAGTTTAACCATGACTGTAGTGCAGTCTTTGGCCATCAGTGTGTGTTACCCCGTTGTGTCAGCATGTGCCAAGAATATTGTACTGCCTGTAAAACATATGAGGCCTTATGACCAATTCAAAAAGGGTCTAATTGAGGCTTTTCATCTGGGCCAACAGTTTAACATGGTGTAAATATTTACCATCAACTGATGGTACCTTTTTCTAGGTTGAACTACATCCTACAGTAAATGATAAATGTTTAGCACCAGTTGCTACCGTTTTACTTATGTTCTGATTAATGAAACACATTTCTTAGTAATACGGTGTTCCAAAATCCATATTTGGAAAGAGGAATTAGTCATTAAATTATATTAACATAACATAACATTAAATTATTGTTTAATAGCAGTACTGTTGAGCATTTCATGCAAACATGTTAAGGTTAAGAAGGTAATCTTGCAACAAGATTTCAGAAAAGTAATTAGTTTACATCTCATCTAGATGTCTGGCTAATTGGCATCATGTTGTCTCACTCACAAGTTGCAACCTAGCACTCTGAGAAGCAGTTAAAGAATGTTTGTACCATGTAACTTCACTGCTGTCAGTAACAATAAACATATACGTATAACACATTAGTGTTAAGCTGGTTCAATACAGCCAAATAAATGTCTCGCCCATAGGAATCTGATGGTCCTGTAACATCAATAGTGTTCCTTAAGCCTGTCATGTCCTGCTCAGAGAGAGGACATTCAGTGGGCGGAAGAATCACTCCAGGACTGCTCACGTCTTGCTCTTATATAAAATAATGATGCTACAAAATTAACTTTACATTATCTTGCACCAACTTTTCATCAGTAATGTAATACACCATGAAAATATAATGTCCAAGCTTTATCATGGAGTAAGTTTTCAGGGATTTCTTTACAGTGTTGTACAGATATTTTAAACACAATGGTTGTGTTTTATTATTAAATGAAACAACTGTAATAATCAATACAAACAAAATGTAATTAGTACCTCTGTCAGGTCTGGAGCATCAACAGGATTCAGGAGGAGCCCCATCATCCACAGTTGTTGCGGGGACAGATTCTGCTCTGTTCTCAGAGGGTGATTATCCCACCCCACCCTGAAGACATCGAGATCCCTCTGCAGACGTGGAAGAAACACATGCTGGGCACAGAAAAGATGGATGCTGTCAGAAGGATCTAGAACACCTTCGTCCTCAAGGCTGTGAAGAATCTCGTAGTGCACATTGGAAACAGTCATCCAAACATCTCGCCACAAACGTTCTATTCTGTTAAAAGAAAACATAAAATTATCTTCAAGTGGGTACAA
Source organism: Micropterus dolomieu (assembly GCF_021292245.1). Classification (NCBI taxonomy): domain Eukaryota; kingdom Metazoa; phylum Chordata; class Actinopteri; order Centrarchiformes; family Centrarchidae; genus Micropterus; species Micropterus dolomieu. Next base: position 2,148 of record NW_025741348.1, read on the forward strand.
TACATTTGAACTTGCACTTGAACTTGTGTAAAAAATAAATGGAACATGGAACAAAGGTAGCCCAATTTAGATGAATTTATTGGACAACCGTAAGTGAAAGTTCAAGCTACTGCTCTTCCCTAGACTAGAAGACGGATATAAAGATGCCATTGTTAATACTCTGGTCACACTAGGACATGATCCAGTGGTAGGAGTGGGTCGGTTCAAACTGGTTTGATATTCAGCCAAACACCAAACCGAACCTTTAGGTGTCACATTGAACGCAGCAGATGCTCTCCAAAGTGACACTGAACGATGACAAGAAATAAACAGAAGAGCTGGTTCCACCGGTTACTTCAAATTAAACTGGTTTGAGATTCTAAACTGCACCGGAATAGTAAAAATAGAAATCCACCTAACTCTATCCAGTGGTAAGAACACTTGAAATACAGAAATACAGTAAAGTCAAGAAACCATATAAAATACATAACCGCCTCACAGGCTGTGAAAAGCACACTATCTAGTGATATCTGGACCTAGCTATATTAAATATATTACGGCTTCCAGTCAGATATACATTTCTTTTGATCTATGTGGATCTGACTTATTTAGAAGAGTTTAATACTTGCCCTGTTATGTGCCTTTCATGTTAGGTGTTTTATGTGGTTTCTTTGTTTTGACCATCTTTTTCACATTTGGATCTGGTAAATATTAAGTGCCCAGAGAGTTTGGAAGAGTGTGCAGACCTTTGCGTCATGTTTTGTGTTGTTTGTTGTTGAGGCTTCTGGATGTGTGTGACCACTTCACAGGCAATAAAGAAAACATACCTTTGGTTGTGTACACTCTTTCCTGACAGGAAACTCCCCCTTCCACAGCCTCTAATGGTGAACATGCATCACGCAACACCAACGTTTTCCAATCCTTGGTCACCTCTTACTCTAAAAAGAAACCGTCACACATAAATAAATAAAAAGTTTTTTAAATAAAAATGCATCATTAAATGTTTCAAAAAAATAGAAGATATGCTAACTTCTAACATCTTTATGTATTATAAAAATACAAGACAAAAAAATCCAAAGCACTCTCTTTTAAACAAATAAAATGCCTTTATTGTAATGGTATTTACAAAATTTAAATGCCCACTTAAACGTGCTTTGGCATCAGGGAGTCCCTGATGGAGGCTTGATACCAAAATGTGTTTTAGCACGCATTTTAATTCTTATATGACCATGCCATTATAATAAAGGCATTTTAATTGTTTAAAATGCCTTTTGTTTATGGTCATCTTACTGGACAAAACATTGGTCAAATGAAGAATACTGGTGCTCATGACCAGTATACCATTTGTTTGAGAACTGTCAAATGGAAAACCATGTACATCCTTAACAAGCAGTTGATACACAAATGACTGAGATAGGAAGTACCACAGTGAACCACACTTGCTCTTACCTTAATGGAAAGCCATACTTCTGCACTGCCTCAAAGAAGAAATCAAGTGCAGTGGATGCTTTATTATTGGTCGCAGCACCTAGGTACATGATCTGAAGAAGAGAATATCACTCACTGGAAATTAAATGAAAGCATTTCATTTTTCAAATCTATAACAAGAAGTAGAACCATGCCTGTCATTTTGAATCTCATTTAGTAGTCATCATACCTTTCGTGAGAAGCCATCAATCCCTCCAAAAATAACAAGGCCATATCTGTTGGGGGGGACGACACTGAATCAGTTTGATGTAGTACTTGTGTAAATTTCTTTGCTGATGCAAAACAACAGTGTTAAAAATGTGGTGGGGAATTTTGGGGGAATATTAATGTTTTCATTTTTAATTTATCATACTGAGCAAAAATATATGACCTACCTGATGAGCTTATGATTTGTGTCGATATGCACCAAGTGCAGAGGACCCTGGACAGAATAAGTCCTTCTTGCAACACACCCCAACCTTGTCAGTCTTGAGAGTACACCAACGGAGTCTACACGATGCATGGATGAAGACACCCTGTTCCACTGGACACGGTGACCCATGGCCTGCAGGATTCCTTTCATCATTCTGCACCCTACATGTGGTGTTCTGGCCTTCACCGACCTCACCAAATTGTCAAGTTGTTCATCAGTTAAGGTACTGTAATACTGCATTATGGAAAGGCCATATTCATGCATGCGCCGTTTCACTGTCCTCTCAGATACACCCAGAAGTTTTGCAATGCATGACACTGGTAGGGACATTTCTACCAGGCTTTGTAGTTGCTGATGAGACACAACATATTTTGGCCGTCCCATTTCTGCTTGCAACACTGGCACCTGACAAAGACTCATATTAGAGCTGTCCTCTGCATTGACAAGTATTGACAACTCTGTCAATGCATTTACAACATCTTGTGGCATCTCAACTTGGCCTGACAATGACCTAAACAGGACCATCTCCTGGTTGACTACAAACTGCAAATAGCCCACATCTAGCGGGAGTCTCTGTGTGACCTGGGAAATTTTACTCAGAAGTCTGTGAAGAAGGTCTGTTTTCAGTTGTTCCTAAAATAGACAAATATGATTTTACATTAATGCACTGGTCACATTAAATTACTTTTACTATTAGTTATTAGTATTATTAAATTACTTCATCTCACATACATGTAACAAACAGCATGACAGTTATGCCTTACAAAATATGCAAAGTGGGCAAACTTAGAACACAGCCTAACTTATGTATCAGAATACACTATCAAAGAGGATTGGAAAGGTTAACGTTATGCTATGTAACATAAAGTAACTTAACCATGAAAAGGCAATACATTTCTAACAACATAAAGTCAGTCGTTATCTATATTTTTTAGGTTTATAAGACTCTGTGCAGCTGCAGCCACTGTCGAGTTATGGTCGACATTCTGACAAACAGAGGTTAACAAAGAAAATCCACGTTAAAGGCATAAAAGAACTTTAGCTAGTTACTGAAAACACTAGCTAGCTTTAGTAGGATGGAGCTAACTTAGTTCATGCTAATCCAAGCGATGCTTCATTTTCAGCTTTGTCCAGTTGTCAAACTCAAACGCATTTTCCCTTTATGTGTGTCCCTACGATAAAATAATTATCCACTGTGGGATAATGTCACCAAAGAATATATTCTAAACGGCCCATATATTTCACATGTCTTACCTGTGCACTGGCG
>NW_025741349.1:0-6106 GCF_021292245.1 Micropterus dolomieu
ACAAAGACTGACTGTTATAGTGGAGGACAACGGGCAGCCCTCTCGTTCAGCTACAGTCATTGTTAACGTGGCGGTGGCGGACAGCTTCCCTGAAGTGCTGTCGGAGTTCACTGACTTTACACACGACAAGGAGTACAATGACAACCTGACTTTTTACTTAGTGCTGGCTTTGGCTGTAGTTTCCTTCCTCTTCATCACGTGTTTAGTGGTTATTATATCAGTGAAAATCTACAGATGGAGACAGTCTCGCGTCCTGTATCACTCCAATCTCCCTGTGATTCCGTATTATCCACCACGTTACTCAGACACTTTGGGGACAGGGACTCTCCAGCACGTGTACAACTACGAGGTGTGCAGGACGACTGACTCCAGAAAGAGTGACTGTAAGTTCGGCAGAGCTGGTAGTCAGAACGTGCTGATAATGGACCCCAGTTCTACAGGGACGATGCAGCGGATACAGAGTGATAAGAGCATCCTGGATGAACCAGACTCTCCTCTAGAGGTTAGTTAAACAATTTAACTTCGTCTGTGTTCTCTCTGTGTTTTGTAACTGTTACGGGCTATTCCGTCCCTTATAGCACGTGTTTGCATCACTTGTTAGGAATTGTTCTGCTGCCAAACACTTCGCAGGTTTAGCTGTGGACAGCATATAGCTGTCAGACCGGTTATAAAATGAAATTTTGCATTCATATAGGATCAAGTAATGTTCATATTTAATAACATTTTTCCCTTATATATCCGGGCGTTTAAAGGAAGTTTAGAGTATTCTCTAAGTTGGGTACCTAAAAGCACCACGTACATGTTTCATAGTCACCATTGATTAATAAAGATAATAGCCCTAAGTAATCTTAAATGACAAAGCATGAACCCATGACGCCGGATGTTAAAGGCAACACATGAAACCACTCATAACCCCGACATCCACATCCTAAGGTTTCGTCGCAGGTCACACAATACGTCCCGCACACATTGCTTAGGCTACTATCTGACAGATATCCTTAGACAGACCTTTTGCATTTTAACAGAACATAGGAGGCAGCTTGTAAGTGAGTGCGTTGTTGTAGGGACGCTTTACTGTGTTCCATAATGAATAAAAGCAACGATAATTATTTTATAACTGGGTGATAATGTGGGTGTTTTACTTCATTTACGAGTGGATCATTAATTCGTTCAGCTGGAACGGTTGGATATTGTTTAGAACTAAGATTCCACTTTGTTCTTTCTTTTACTTTCGACAAGTCGTTTTGAGGCTTCATTGTTTACTTTTTCAGTAGACTTTGTCTTAGTCATAGTACAATGTGCAACCTTACGTACTTCCTAGAATAGTTGACGAGACGTGTTAATTCTGACAGTCTATTTTGGGGCGAGGTCTTGGCTTCATCTGATGTTCACCTTTTAGACTCTGAGGGACGCTGCTGGTCAGTGAATTATTTTCTGTGTTGTGTCGTCATGCAGTTCATCCCAAGACTGACTACACAGTGAAGAATGCTGTATGCGTTTTGGCGAGGTTTAAGGCACACAAGAGAGAACATAGTCTCACAGACAGTAAAGGGCGGGGACGTGTTTGCATTGAAACCCAGAAAAGGATATATCAGAACCACATTTCCTTCATTACAACTGGATAAAGATCACTCTTTTCTGTTCTTTGTTGCCATGATGAGAACTCGAGATTCCCTCACCCACCGATGCGCAAGATGGCGATTGTTTTATGGACTGCGACGGCAAATAGGACTGCTTATTTTGCTGCTTCTTGCGGTTAACATGGTAGGTGGCCAGATTCGTTATTCTATACCAGAGGAAATGAAGAAAGGCTCTGTCATTGGTAACGTAGCGCAAGATCTTGGTTTGGATCTGAAAAGGCTCCGTTCTGGGCGGGCCCGTATCGTGACCGGAGAAAACATCCACTACGCCGAGCTGAAGACAGACAAAGGGATTCTAGTTGTGAATGAGAGAATAGACCGAGAGCAGCTTTGTGGTGAAATAACACCATGTAGCTTCAGCTTTGAGGTGATTTTGGAAAATCCAATCGAATTGCATGGAATAACTGTTGAGGTTTTGGATATAAATGACCACGCTCCCGTCTTCCCAAATAAAGATAAACATATCAGTTTTGAAATAAGTGAATCAGCTGTAGTTGGAGTGCAGTTTCCATTGCAGAGTGCAGAGGATCTAGATGTGGGGCAGAACGCGTTGCAAGATTATATTTTATCACCAAACGACAATTTTATATTGACGCAACATGCAAATCCAGACGGGAGTAAATATGTTGAGATGGTTCTCCAGAAGCCTTTAGACAGAGAGAGGCATCCACATTTCTCTTTAAAATTAATCGCCATTGACGGAGGAACACCACAGAGATCTGGTACAGTAAATATAGATGTCACTGTGTTAGATGCCAACGACAATGCGCCAGTATTTAACCAATCAATGTATAAAGCAAATGTGATGGAAAACACGATGAAAGGCACAAGCGTTATTACAGTAAATGCCACAGACGCCGATAGTGGCTCAAATGGTCTCATTACTTACAGTTTGTCTAAAATGAAAGGAAGTGCGGCAGATATTTTCAGTATTGATGAAAACACTGGCACGATTTATGTGGCTGGTCAAATAGATTATGAAAAAGACAGAAAATATGAGGTGAGGGTTGAGGCAAAGGATCACGGTGGCCTAACTGGGACAAGTAAAGTTATTTTTGATGTTGTTGATGTCAACGACAATGCCCCAATTATAAATATTATGTCATTTTCCAGCCCTCTATCTGAGGATGCACCTCCTGGTACAACTGTTGCTGTTTTGAATGTAAAAGATGCTGATTCTGACAAAAATGGGCAAATAAGATGTTCTATAGATGGCAAACTTCCGTTTAAGATTGAATCATCTCTAAAAAACTATTATAATTTGATTTCAGAGCAACATTTTGATCGAGAATCCGTCTCAGATTATAATATAACCATAACAGCCACTGATCTGGGGACTCCTCCTCTGTCTAGCTCAACAAAATTACACCTCAAAATATCTGACGTAAACGACAACGCACCATTATTTGATAAAAAGAGCTATTCTGCTTACGTCACGGAGAATAATCCCCCTGGAATTTCCATATTTGCTGTCAGCGCGCGAGACTCTGATTGGAATCTAAACGCGAGAATCTCGTATCTTTTAGAGGACACAGATATCAGTGGTAGTCCAGTTTCTACTTATGTGTCATTAAACTCCGAAACTGGAGTTCTTAGCGCGATTCGTTCCTTTGATTATGAACAAATCAAACAGCTTCAGCTTACTGTGAAAGCGCAGGACGGAGGCTCCCCTCCACTCAGTAGCAACGTGACTGTGAAAATAATGATCCAGGACCAGAACGACAACCCACCTCAGGTTCTGTACCCAGTCCAGACTGGTGGCTCTCTGGTGGCTGAAATGGTGCCTCGTTCAGCAGATGTGGGCTATCTGGTCACTAAAGTGGTGGCTGTTGATGTGGACTCTGGACAGAATGCCTGGCTCTCCTATAAACTGCAGAAAGCCACAGACAGGGCGCTGTTTGAAGTGGCCTTACAGAATGGAGAAATAAGAACTATCCGCCAAGTGACTGATAAAGATGCTGTGAAACAAAGACTGACTGTTATAGTGGAGGACAACGGGCAGCCCTCTCGTTCAGCTACAGTCATTGTTAACGTGGCGGTGGCGGACAGCTTCCCTGAAGTGCTGTCGGAGTTCACTGACTTTACACACGACAAGGAGTACAATGACAACCTGACTTTTTACTTAGTGCTGGCTTTGGCTGTAGTTTCCTTCCTCTTCATCACGTGTTTAGTGGTTATTATATCAGTGAAAATCTACAGATGGAGACAGTCTCGCGTCCTGTATCACTCCAATCTCCCTGTGATTCCGTATTATCCACCACGTTACTCAGACACTTTGGGGACAGGGACTCTCCAGCACGTGTACAACTACGAGGTGTGCAGGACGACTGACTCCAGAAAGAGTGATATGAAATATATGCAGCCGATGAGTCAAAGTTTAGTGAGTGTGGATGGAGCTGGGGCTGATACACCAGAGGTGGACAAGCAATTCTCAGGAAACTGTTCTCAAATGTCAACTTTGGTGAGTGATAAATTTAATCTTCTGGTTTCCATTTTCTCCTTCTTCTGGTATCTTTTCTACTCAAGTGTTTAGACTGAGGTGCACTGCTGGCAGTACCGCCTTTTTGTCACTGTCCATGGTGCTGGAACGATCAACGGCTTCATTTTGAAATACATGTTTTTGTATGTTTTATTGGAAACCAAATTATGAATGCCCTCACTGAATGCCTTACATATTAACGGCCCATCAAGATAATTTATTATAATCACAATATCCACGTTCTGGGTGTTTATTTTTGGCAGATGCATTCATACATATTAAGATTATCCAAAACAGTAAGACTTCAGCTTGATCCATGAGACTGAAATCCACCAAAATTTTGTTTTCATGCAGGTTTTGTCGCTTACTGATATTGAATAATATCAGTCATTAATCTCTAAATGTGCTTTACGATATGAAAACAATTTCTTTACACACCTTACAGGGGGAAATTAAATTAAAATTCTCTGACAACTGAACACAAAATCCCAACAAAAGACAGTTTCTTCCACCTATTGTTTTCTTAAGCCATATCTTCTTTTCAGTATTTGGAATGAAGTATTGTTTGTGTGTCTAACCTTCATGTTTTCTTGTTTTGTGATCTATTCTCTTGACCATAATCAATGTTTCACCATATAGCATCAGTTGAGATCTTAGTGAAATTATTATTATTTTTTTAATCCTCGTTATTTCAGTATCACCCTAAACTGCATGCTTTTGTGGAACACGGCCTGCAGTATTTAATCATTTTCATTCGTACTGCTCCTATAGTGCTTCAATCTATTTGTTTTATATAATAAAAAATATCTATAAACTTTAAACACAAGACTTAAACAGTTCATAATAATGTGCACACCACATACATTACCATTGTTGGGCTCTGAGCGCCGCTGTTGATACATCACTGACTTACTGTCTAAATAATCTGTGCAGCGGTCCACCCCTTTAATTCATTTCAGTGTTTCACTGCTTGGAAAGAAGACGGTCTGGCCGCCACGTTTAAAGTGCAGCGTTTTCCGTGGAATTTCGCTGCAATAAAATACCATTGCGTTTTAAATTTATGGATTTAAATACATCAGTTTTAAATTGAAAGGATTACTGCGTCTCTTCCTCTGGATTCATGATGGCTTCTATGCGGATAACTGCTCGCAGAGGCCGATGGCAAGCACTGTTTGTCATTCTTTGTCTTTTCAAGCTGAGCTCAGTGACTGGACAGGCTCGGTATTCCGTACCGGAGGAGCAGGCAGAAGGCTCTTTTGTAGGAAACATTGCTAGAGATTTAGGTTTGGATGTGGCGAGGCTCATATCAGGCAAAGCTCGTATTATTACAAAGGGCAGCCGACAGTACGTTGATTTAAACCGAGACAAAGGCACTCTTGTTATTAAAGAGCGAATCGACCGAGAAGAACTGTGTGGAAAGACGACGCCCTGTAGCTTTAGTTTCGAGGTCATTTTAGAGAATCCAATCCAGCTTTATCGGGTGACGGTGGAGGTAACAGACATAAACGATAACAGTCCGTCGTTCCCAAAGGATGAAATCAATTTGAAAATTGTTGAAAGTGTTGCATTAGGGACTCGTTTCACTTTGGTGAGTGCTGATGACCCTGATGTTGGTGTTAATGATATTCAAAAATACACTCTTAAACCGTCAGACAATTTCAAATTGGAGGTACAGAGCCAGCCTAATGGAGGAACATTTATCGAAATGGTTTTACAAAACCCGTTAGACCGAGAAAAAGTGGAGACTCACACACTCGTGCTGATTGCTTCAGATGGAGGTGAGCCGCATAGATCAGGGACAGTGCGTATTCATATCACTGTGCTGGATGCTAACGATAACGCGCCAGTTTGTAGCCAGCCTGTTTATAAAGCAGATGTGAAGGAGAATTCTCCTGAAGGAACTGTGGTAACCACTGTTAGTGCAAATGACCCAGATAAAGGAGTTAATGGAGAGGTAACGTATTCTGTCCCTCATATCTCCAAAGAT
>NW_025741350.1:0-1577 GCF_021292245.1 Micropterus dolomieu
AATTAAAACTAACATCATAAAGTATCAGGCGTGAGTTCCGCTTACATTAGGTTTTTCATTTGGTGTTGGGCAATGGTGTGTAGGGCTGGACGATATGGTATATCGACAATGTCTCGCAAGTACCGCGATGTCGATTATAACAGTCTGTTACAGACGATAATTGCCAATGTCAAAAAATTACATATTTCACATAGCCCTATAGTTATAGCCTACACGTATTCACATGCAATAACATGAATGAAATATTTTTTATAGACTAGTTAACAGTGTTGGGGAAGCTACTCTGAAACTGTAGTTTGACCAGCTACTCATAAGTTAAAGTAGTTAAACTACAGTCAAGCTACCCTTTTGGAAAAGTAGTTAGCTAAACTACAAGTTACTATCAAAAAGTAGCTAGCTACATTGAAACTACTTTTGATTTTTTGAACAACGTATATATATATTATAAATAACTGAATAAGTGTCTGAGGAATGTTTTAAGTAAAATATTTAGAGTTTAAAACAATGCAATACAATTATGATTTCAAAGAGTATTGTTTTATTACACACAACACTCAAATATCTCAGACTGTATGTCAAAAGTGCAAAATTGCAACAAATAGCCTACAACATTGCAAGAACAAAATATACATCCAACATAAATTGCATCTAGAACATTTTCTCAAAAATACCGATTGAATTTGGACAAATAAGGCCATGGGTAATTAACGTTAGTTGTTTGTCCATCCTCCAAACTGCCGTCACGTCTTGCTCCATCATGGATAATCATAATATGGGTGTGTCAACCCACTTCTGTACGTCAGTGAACCGTTAGCTGCAAGATGCATGATTAAACAACAGGTGGCGGTAATTGCAAAAAAATTTTTTGTAATCTAACAAGAAGAAGAATATCCTTGCATCGCGGTGATCGTGCTGATTCGCGCAGGCTTGACAAACACAATGTAGCTTTTGCTCCCACTACACCGCTACTTGATGCAAAAAGTAGTTAGCTACTGGAAAAGCTACACTGTTTAAAAAGCAACTGAGCTACTGCCAAGCTACAAAATGTAGATAAGTTAGTAGCGTCGCTACTTGTAGTTAACTACTCCCCAACACTGCTAGTTAGTAGGACTAGGAATAGAAAATTGATTCTTCTTGATGGCATTCTTTAAGCGCAAGACATGAGAGAACGCGTCTGCATGCGCGCTGTTTTATGTGCTGTGCACTTTCACAAAGCGTGCCTCTCACATATTGCACAGACAATGATGTTTTGTGATCTTTGTAATGGTTACAGATGGCTTATTTAAGAATGTGGAGAAAACGTAAAGCAGACATCAATGAACTTCTCCAGTCTGACGATAACAACGCGGTGACAATTGACAACGCAGTGACGACAAATGACAGAGAGGAAACAATCAATGATGATGGTGGAAGCAATACTGATGAACACAGCACCAGTGTTACCACTGATGGTTCAGACTTTGACACAGACACCGGAATGTGTGACTCTGATGTGGAGATTTTGAATCCCGAACCAGAGGTCGAAGTTAGAAACCTAGGCGATGACTTGCAAGAGTGGAGTACAAGACACCAAATTA
>NW_025741351.1:0-1392 GCF_021292245.1 Micropterus dolomieu
GCAAAGACACCATGTCACAACCACACAGCAGAGATACGAGTCACAACCACACAGCAGAGACACGAGTCACAACCACACAGCAGAGACACGGGTCACAACCACACAGCAGAGACACGAGTCACAACTACACAGCAGAGACAAGAAAACCACACAGCAGAGACACAGGTCACAACTACACAGCAGAGACAAGAAAACCACACAGCAGAGACACAGGTCACAACCACACAGCAGAGACACGAGTCACAACCACACAGCAGAGACAAGAAAACCACACAGCAGAGACACGGGTCACAACCACACAGCAGAGACACGAGTCACAAATACGCAGCAGAGACACGAGTCACAACCACACAGCAGAGACACGAGTCACAACCACACAGCAGAGACACGGGTCACAACCACACAGCAGAGACACGAGTCACAAATACGCAGCAGAGACACGAGTCACAACCACACAGCAGAGACACGAGTCACAACCACACAGCAGAGACACGGGTCACAACCACACAGCAGAGACATGAAAACCACACATCAAAGACACAGGTCACAACCACACAGCAGAGACACGGGTCACAACCACACAGCAGAGACATGAGTCACAACCACACAGCAGAGACATGAAAACCACACATCAAAGACACAGGTCACAACCACACAGCAGAGACATGAGTCACAACCACACAGCAGAGACATGAAAACCACACATCAAAGACACAGGTCACAACCACACAGCAGAGACACGGGTCACAACCACACAGGAGAGACACGAAAACCACACAGCAGAGACATGAAAACCACACATCCAAGACACAGGTCACAACCACACAGCAGAGACACGGGTCACAACCACACAGCAGAGACACGGGTCAAAACCACACAGCAGAGACACGGGTCAAACCACACAGCAGAGACACGAAAACCACACAGCAGAGACACGGGTCAAAACCACACAGCAGAGACACGAAAACCACACAGCAGAGACACGAGTCACAACCACACAGCAGAGACACGGGTCACAACCACACAGCAGAGACACGAAAACCACACAGCAGAGACACGGGTCACAACCACACAGCAGAGACACGAAAACCACACAGCAGAGACACGAGTCACAACCACACAGCAGAGACACGAGTCACAACCACACAGCAGAGACACGAGTCACAACCACACAGCAGAGACATGAAAACCACAACCACACAGCAGAGACATGAAAACCACACAGCAGAGACACGGGTCACAACCACACAGCAGAGACACGGGTCACAACCACACAGCAGAGACACGAGTCAAAACCACACAGCAGAGACACGAAAACCACACAGCAGAGACACGGGTCAAAACCACACAGCAGAGACACGAAAACCACACAGCAGAGACACGAGTCACAAC
>NW_025741352.1:0-3114 GCF_021292245.1 Micropterus dolomieu
AAGGAAATTACTGAAAATCAATACCATAGAACTACAACATGGACTCCATCAGGGGACCTTTGCAGCATGTCATACCCCTCATCTCCTGTCTCTCCCCCGAATGTCCATTAAAGGTGTAAATTGCAAAAAAATAAAAAAAATTAACATGTTACACTGATGTTGTTGACGATAAACCTTGACAACAGGTGATGGAGAAGGTAAAATGATGGGCAGTCATGTGAGATTATTATAGATTAGTTCATTTAAAATAGTTTAACAATAAAATATAATGAAATGTGAAATGTATAACATACCATGTCATCAGGACCAGTTACTTGTGGTTTTGTGTTGTTGGCAGGAAATTAATCACATTACAGAACTTGCCAACAACCACAAGTGGACAGTAGGGGATGTTTGATTGTTTTTAATCATTTTAATAGTCAGACTTACAGTCACCATCACTGTTGTTGTCAGTTCCCTTATTTCTCTGGAAGTTGGTTAGCTTGTAACAGCTTCTGGCGTCTCGTGCCATTAACGCAGCTGAAATCACAAACTTCCCCTAAAACATCTTGTTTCCATGAGTCATTTTATTCTCTCACTCACTTGTTTTCACATTTGTGCAGATTCATGATATAATTTAGTTATTTAATCAACGCCAAATAATGAAAAATTATGAAGTCCCATGTCTCCTCCTCATATGTTTTTTCTATTACGTATTGTGTTTATGTATTTTTCTTTCTCTCTCTCTCTCTCTCTCCACGTATTTCCTGTTGACTAACTGCCAATGCCCACAAGCCAGATATAATGAGGAAGGAAAATGAAGCAACGGGTGAAGGACACCCAGAAAGGGGGCGAGAGTTTTTTTTTTTTTTTTACATCCGACAGAAGTTTAGGAAACACAACGCTGGAGACCAGCCAAATTTAGACAAACGCATCAGAAGAAACTGAAATAACCAGCTGGAGTTTAATAATTTAACTGAGGAACTCAATATTCAAAACCAACATAATGCGGAGTTTTCTTCTGCTCATCCTCTTACTGATGGCAGGTAAAACAATTACGAATGCTTGATTACTGATATTACTGATGAATGTTCTGTGGTCTGGTTTCATTCTTTTGTGTTAGTGTCCTTTACCTGTAATGTGACTTGAAATCCTACCTCAGTATACTGTGTTGCCATACTGTCCAGCTCCATTACTCAGGAAACTGCAACACAATACAAAACTCAGGTGAAAATTTTCAAAAATACAGTGTGAAAACACAGTGTACTATATTTACACTCATTAACTATAACTCATTTATAAACCAGTACAGTAGTTAAAGGAGGATTAGAAGTATGTATGAAGTAATTTGTTGAACAGGAAATATCATTTTTGTACAAGGGACATTCTACCAGAAACGTACAATTCCACTTCTAAATATCTTGGAGAAAAATAGATCTTATTCTTTAATCTGAACATCATCATACGTCATATGGTAGACACTTTAAACTACGTGAAACGCATATCGTGCCATCTCAGCATGTTTTTCTTTTTGAATAAAATACATTTTTAAACGCGTTTCACACTTAAATTGTCAGGCCCTGTCACAGACAAATTTGTAAATGTTAGAATGGTTTTCTAATGAATTAGTTTGACACAAATAGTATTTTCTTACTGATTACATGTCCCTGATCGTATCTAACATGGTATTATAATTTCTATAAGAAATATAAGCAATGTTTTGGTCAAATGTAGTGAATGGAAAGTCCAGAATAACTGCCAGGCACTTACATAGTTGTAAAAATAAATACTTTAACAGGATATTTTACAAACACATGATGGTGGGTATATACCGCCACCTTCATCTACACAGTTAAGACAATTAATTAATCAATGTTATCTCAAATATGAAATTTTTTATCATAATATTTAATGTGACAGGACTGACTGTGGCCTGACAAAAGTTTTGTCTATGAGCATAAAAAGCTTCAAATTTATAGTGTAATGTCTATTTATTCAAATAATGTTATATTATTTATCAGAAATACACTGCTCAAAAAAAAAAAAAGGGAACACTTGTCAGAACAACACAATGTAACTCCAAATCAATCACACTCCTGTGAAATCAAACTTTCCACTTAGGAAGCAACACTGATTGACAATCAATTTCACATGCTGTTGTGCAGATGGAATAGACAACAGGTGGAAATTATAGGCAATTAGCAAGACCCCCCCAATAAAGGAGTGGTTCTGCAGGTGGTGACCAGAGACCACTTCTCAGTTCCTTTGCTTCCTGGCTGATGTTTTGTCACTTTTGAATGCTGGCGGTGCTTTCACTCTAGTGGTAGCATGAGACGGAGTCTACAACCCACACAAGTGGCTCAGGTAGTGCAGCTCATCCAGGATGGCACATCAATGCGAGCTGTGGCAAGAAGGTTTGCTGTGTCTGTCAGCGTAGTGTACAGAGCACGGAGGTGCTACAAGGAGACAGGCCGGTACATCAAGAGACGTGGAGCAGGCCGCAGGAGGGCAACAACCCAGCAGCAGGACCGCTACCTCCGCCTTTGTGCAAGGAGGAGCAGGAGGAGCACTGCCAGAGCCCTGCAAAATGACCTCCAGCAGGCCACAAATGTGCATGTGTCTGGCCAAACGGTCAGAAACAGATTCCATGAGGGTGGTATGAGGGCCCGACGTCCACAGGTGGGGGTTGTGCTTACAGCCCAACACCGTACAGGACGTTTGGCATTTGCCAGAGAACACCAAGATTGGCAAATTCGCCACTGGCGCCCTGTGCTCTTCACAGATGAAAGCAGGTTCACACTGAGCACATGTGACAGACGTGACAGACGTGACAGAGTCTGGAGACGCCGTGGAGAACGTTCTGCTGCCTGCAACATCCTCCTGCATGACCGGTTTGGCGGTGGGTCAGTAATGGTGTGGGGTGGCATTTCTTTGGGGGGCCGCACAGCCCTCCATGTGCTCGCCAGAGGTAGCCTGACTGCCATTAGGTACCGAGATGAGATCCTCAGACCCCTTGTGAGACCATATGCTGGTGCGGTCGGCCCTGGGTTCCTCCTAATGCAAGACAATGCTAGACCTCATGTGGCTGGAGTGTGTCAGCAGTTCCTGCAAGAGGAAGGCATTGATGCTATGGAC
>NW_025741353.1:0-1806 GCF_021292245.1 Micropterus dolomieu
CCTCCTGTGTTTTATCCTCCTTCAAAGTTTCTTTCAACACTCCTGCGTATTACTTTTGACCCTCCTGTGTGTTACTTTTGACCCTCCTGTGTGTAAGTTTTAATCCTCCTAACTTTCAACACTCCCGTGTGTTATTTTCAACCCTCCTGTTTGTTATTTTTGACCATCCAGTGTGTTACTTTTAACCCTCCTGTGTTTTATCCTCCTTCAAAGTTTCTTTTAACACTCCTGTGTGTTACTTTAGACCCTCCTGTGGGTTACTTTCGACCCTCTTTTGTGTTACATGACTGTGTTACTTTTGACCCTCCTGTGTGTTACAGGAGTGTGTTACTTTAACCCCTCCTGTGTGTTACTTTTGAACCTCCTGCATGTTACTTTCGACCCCTGTGTGTTACTTTCAACCCTCCAGTGTGTAAACTTTAACCCTCCTAACTTTCAACACTCCCGTGTGTTAGTTTCAACCCTCATGTGTGTTATTTTCAACCCTCCTGTTTGTTATTTTTGACCCTCCAGTGTGTTACTTTTAACCCTCCTGTGTTTTATCCTCCTTCAATCCTCCTGTGTGTTACTTTCAACCTTCCTGTGTGTTACTTTTGAAACTCCTAAATGTTACTTTCGACCCCTGTGTGTTACTTTCAACCCTCCAGTGTGTAAATTTTAACCCTCCTAACTTTCAACACTCCCGTGTGTTAGTTTCAACCCTCATGTGTGTTATTTTCAACCCTCTTGTGTGTTATTTTTGACCCTCCAGTGTGTTACTTTTAACCCTCCTGTGTTTTATCCTCCTTCAATCCTCCTGTGTGTTACTTTCAACCTTCCTGTGTGTTACCCTCTTTACACCCTCCTGTGTGTTACTTTTGACCCTCCTTACTGTTACCTTAAACCATCCTGTGTGTTACTCTCCTTCAACCCTCCTGTGTGTTACTTTCGACCCTCCTGCGTGTTATTTTCAACCCTCCTGTATGTTACCCTCTTTACACCCTCCTGTGTGTTTCTTTAGACCCTCCTGTGGGTTACTTTTGACCCGCTTTTGTGTTACAGGACTGTGTTACTTTTGACCCTCCTGTGTGTTACAGGAGTGTCTTACTTTAACCCCTCATGTGTGTTATTTTCAACCCTCCTGTGTGTTATTTTTGACCCTCCAGTGTGTTACTTTTAACCCTCCTGTGTTTTATCCTCTTTCAAAGTTTTTTTCAACACTCTTGCGTATTACTTTTGACCCTCCTGTGTGTTACTTTTGACCCTCCTGTGTGTAAGTTTTAATCCTCCTAACTTTCAACACTCCCGTGTGTTATTTTCAACCCTCCTGTGTGTTATTTTTGACCATCCAGTGTGTTACTTTTAACCCTCCTGTGTTTTATCCTCCTTCAAAGTTTCTTTTAACACTCCTGTGTGTTACTTTAGACCCTCCTGTGGGTTACTTTTGACCCTCCTGTGTGTTACAGGAGTGTGTTACTTTAACCCCTCCTGTGTGTTACTTTTGAAACTCCTAAATGTTACTTTCGACCCCTGTGGGTTACTTTTGACCCTCCAGTGTGTAAATTTTAACCCTCCTAACTTTCAACACTCCCGTGTGTTAGTTTCAACCCTCATGTGTGTTATTTTCAACCCTCCTGTGTGTTACTTTTAACCTGACACTCCTGTATGTTACAGGAGTGTCTTACTTTAACCCCTCATGAGTGTTACTTTTGAACCTCCTGCATGTTACTTTCGACCCCTGTGTGTTACTTTCAACCCTCCAGTGTATAAATTTTAACCCTCCTTACTTTCAACACTCCTGCGTGTTACTTTTGACCCTCCTGTGTG
>NW_025741354.1:0-6810 GCF_021292245.1 Micropterus dolomieu
CAACATGACAATGACCCGAAGCACACAGCCAGGATAACCAAGGAGTGGCTCTGTAAGAAGCATATCAAGGTTCTGGCGTGGCCTAGCCAGTCTCCAGACCTAAACCCAATAGATAATCTTTGGAGGGAGCTCAAACTCCGTGTTTCTCAGCGACAGCCCAGAAACCTGACTGATCTAGAGAAGATCTGTGTGGAGGAGTGGGCCAAAATCCCTCCTGCAGTGTGTGCAAACCTGGTGAAAAACTACAGGAAACGTTTGACCTCTGTAATTGCAAACAAAGGCTACTGTACCAAATATTAACATTGATTTTCTCAGGTGTTCAAATACTTATTTGCAGCTGTATCATACAAATAAATAGTTAAAAAAATCATACATTGTGATTTCTGGATTTTTTTTATTTTTAGATTATGTCTCTCACAGTGGACATGCACCTACGATGACAATTTCAGACCCCTCCATGATTTCTAAGTGGGAGAACTTGCAAAATAGCAGGGTGTTCAAATACTTATTTTCCTCACTGTACATCAGGGGAGCTACTGTCTTGTTAAGAGGAGACGAGCTCTCCCGTAGTTTGCACCCTGCCGACCATCAGATTCCAGCAACAAGGAAATACGTTACTCTTTTACTCATGGATTTGTTTTTCCAATTTCTTAGCTGTCCATCACCTCCATTTATTGTATTTCGCCTATTTAACCAAGAATGATAGAGCTAGAGACTGATGTAAGGAATTTATTGGGACCTTATTTATTGGAACTTCAAATATGTATATATTTGCTTAGTGTTTGGGCCCCTATGTACAAGCTTCAGATAGCTTAAAAAAGGGTGTCCCTTTTCACAAATATTTCTGATTTTACTTGTATTTTAATGTTTTGTGAAAAAACTAAACTGGACTAAAACTAACACTAAAACTAAACTAAAACTAAGCATTTTCCAAAAATAAAATCTAAACTAAACTAGCAAACCCACGTTAAAAACTAATAAAAACTAAACTAAAACTAAGCATTTTCCAAAAATAAAAACTAAACTAAACTAGCAAACCCATGTTAAAATCTAATAAAAACTAAACTAAATCTAAGCATTTTCCAAAAATATTTTCCTAAACTAAAACTAAGCATTTTCCAAAACTAAACTAAACTAGCAAACCCACGTTAAAAACTAATAAAAACTAAACTAAAACTAAGCATTTTCCAAAAATAAAAACTAAACTAAACTAGCAAACCCACGTTAAAAACTAATAAAAACTAAACTAAAACTAAGCATTTTCCAAAAATAAAAACTAAACTAAACTAGCAAACCCATGTTAAAAACTAATAAAAACTAAACTAAAACTAAGCATTTTCCAAAACTAAAAACTAAACTAAACTAGCAAACCCACGTTAAAAACTAATAAAAACTAAACTAAAACTAAGCATTTTCCAAAAATAAAAACTCAACTAAACTAGCAAACCCATGTTTAAAACTAATAAAAACTAAACTAAAAAAAAGCATTTTCCAAAAATAAAAACTAAACTAGCAAACCCACGTTAAAAACTAATAAAAACTAAACTAGCAAACCCACGTTTAAAACTAATAAAAACTAAACTAAAAAAAAGCATTTTCCAAAAATAAAAACTAAACTAGCAAACCCACGTTAAAAACTAATAAAAACTAAACTAAAACTAAGCATTTTCCAAAAATAAAAACTAAACTAAACTAGCAAACCCATGTTAAAAACTAATAAAAACTAAACTAAAACTAAGCATTTTCCAAAAATAAAAACTAAACTAGCAAACCCACGTTAAAAACTAATTAAAACTAAACTAGCAAACCCACGTTAAAAACTAATAAAAACTAAACTAAAACTAAGCATTTTCCAAAAATATTTTCCTAAACTAAAACTAAGCATTTTCCAAAACTAAAAACTAAACTGAACTAGCAAACCCACGTTAAAAACTAATAAAAACTAAACTAGCAAACCCATGTTAAAAACTAATAAAAACTAAACTAAAACTAAGCATTTTCCAAAACTAAACTAGCAAACCCACGTTAAAAACTAATAAAAACTAAACTAAAACTAAGCATTTTCCAAAAATAAAAACTAAACTAAATTAGCAAACCCATGTTAAAAACTAATAAAAACTAAACTAAAACTAAGCATTTTCCAAAAATAAAAACTAAACTAGCAAACCCACGTTAAAAACTAATAAAAACTAAACTAAAAAAAAGCATTTTCCAAAAAGAAAAACTAAACTAGCAAACCCACGTTAAAAACTAATTAAAACTAAACTAAAATTGAAAACAAAAAGTCAAACCGAAATAAAAATATAAACTAATGAAAAAATCCAAAACTATAATAACCTTGATTGTAACACACGTTTCTAACTAACGCGTATGATATTACCTGTTTTCTTTTAGTAATGTGTTATATTACTGCATTAAAGCAAAAAGCCATACATTACTGTAAATGCATTTCTTTTGTAACGCCTTACTCCCAACACTGATTGGGACTGAAATTGTTTTGAAATACTATAGAGATAAGCTACATTAATGGTATTCACACTAGCTAGACTGGTGTTTGTGTGGTGAAAATTAAAATATCCCCTCTCCTTTACCTCAAGTAAATGTAGCTGCAGTTAAGCAAGTACCAGTCATTAGGACCCATTGGGAATAACTCCAGCCCCCCTAAAATAACAACGTCCATATTTTAGGTTAGGATAAAACCCAAGTACAGAAATGCCAGCAGCAAAATGTACTTCACATGCGGACGTGAGAGAGATTTCAGCTTAGCCCCAAGGTATAATGGGACTTGGACTGGATGCAGACGGGGATAAACACATTTGGAGCCAACGACCGATCTAGAGATTATCATTAAACATGTCTGTTATCAGTTGATGGAGGAGTGTTTTACAGACAGACTCACATTACAGGAGTCCTTTCCACCCTGGGTCAGACCAGCACAGATCATGTTGCTTGTGATGTAGCCATAGGCATTGTTACAATCCCTGTTGGAAACGATGGGAATATTCACCTCCTGCAGCTTCTGTGGGTAAGGAAGTGGAACTGAAAAGGAAAAATGCTTTTATGTTGATCTTGTATTATGCTTTTTGTCATTGTGAGTGTCTCACAATCTGATCTCTTCATTGTCTGAGACTTAGAGCTCCTTTGTTGCCCAGAAACTATTAAACCCATCAGAGTTCAGTAGTTCAGTAGTTCAGTAGTTTATTCTGACGCTCACCACATGTGGATTCAAATAGTTACCAACAGATGCACTTTTTTCTCCTGTTTGTCTAATAGAAACTACAACAAGCATCTGTTTGAGGACTTTTTATCCATGAAACCATATATTTGCAAGATGTTTTTAAAGGTTTACGTCTTCATGAGGAACCAATGGGCTTGGAGTCGAGAGCTACAGACAGAAAGTCAGACTGAGAGAAATGCTGCAGTCAAAATTTTTTTTTTGCTTAGGAAGGTTCCTTAGCATAGGGTACTGGACCATCATTTACGAAAGGAAAGAAGAGAATGCCGTCCCACAATTCCTCGCGGCAGTATATTTAAAACCGTTCTCAAACTCAAATGATGAAATCTCTCAACCGTATTCAACCGCTTTTTTTTTACTGGACTCATTTATGATACTTGAATAAGTATTTTTACAATTTCCTTCTTTCTTTTAGTTTGTTTTCTTTTGGCTTTGCTGTAATCTAGTACTTTTTCAACACTATTTTATGTTTCGGAGTGTTGTATTATCCATCGTCAACCGCTTATCCGTTTAAGATTTCACCCCAGTTCTCTCACATTTGTTAACTTTGGTCTGGAACATCCCAGACATTCACTACATTGAATACGTACAAAGAAAAAGGAAGGAAATAATAATAATAATAAGCAGTCTCTGAGTAGTCTTCTGGTTTATTAGAAGTAAGAGAAGTGACATTTGGAAAAAAATGAACGAGCACGCGCGTGTTATTTAGCACAAGACCTGACAGCCTGTGCATCTTTAAACCATGAAGCCAGACAGAGTTGGGGTGGATACAGACAGCTGACAGCAGAAATTACAGACGTGGATTTTACCAGATGGAAGGCTATAACGTGGGACAGATTTTTTCAGAGCGGTCCTGAAGTTTTCTGTTTTCTGCTGGACAGGTAATTAACTTAAATTTGTCAGACTTTAGCGACGCAAACGAAAGCTACATTTTCGAGACAATCAGCTGATCAGTAATGTTAATTGGGGGTAGAGCGGGTTGCCCGTTAATCGGAAGGTTGGTTGTTCAATCCCCAGCCTCCAAGCTGCATGTCGAAGTGTTCTTGGGCAAGATACTGAACCCCGAATTACCCCTGGTGGCAGTTCCACCAGTGTATGAATGTGTGTGAATGTTAGTTTCTGTTTGAGCACTTAGGCTTAGTGCATGGAAACATCAGCCAGCTAAACTTAGAAAAAACATGTAGGTGGATTATTTTCATGTCACCTACTTATTCTCCAGCCTGTGGTTTGGCATTGCTGGTTATGTTGAGCTGATCAAAACATTAATTGGCAATAAACAGATGCGCATGAAAGCTCAGATCAGCCAGCTAAACTTGCGCCGGTAGAAAACACATGTTGTTGGATTGTAATTTCATGTAGTTAATCTCCAGCACTCTTTTATGGCTTTGTTAGGAAGACAGATTTGTGCCAATAACTTTCCTGAGACAAACAGCTGATAAATATTATTGGCAATAAAACGGTAACAGCAGGGAAGCTGAAATTATGGCTGTCAGTGCTACTTGGCTTATCTAATTACGCAAAGCAAGAGTAGCTTTGATCCTTACCTGAGAATGCATTTGTAAACTTCATGTATTATGTGGTTTATAATGGACTGTGGTGCAGAAACAGTGAGGCTTACATTGGCCTGTTATCTGTCAGTGGTCATACTTGATGCACTAGATGTGATAGTTTTTGAGATGTTCTTCATTTACTTTGAGTAAATTTGAGACATCATGTAGCACTTCATATCTTGATGTGGCTGGTGTTTATTGATGAACAAATAACAATAATACGGGGGTGTAGAAATTCTTGTAATTCGCAGCCCTCACGACTAGATGTCACTGGAACTTACACACTTAACCTTTAAAAAAAACATCTGAGTACTTCTTCCACCACTGTTTTTTACATTTTTGAGGTTTTATTTTTTTTATTGTCATCATGTTGCTCCTCTGCAGTGGTTCTGGTTTATATAAATGTGTGGTCTATTGTGGTTTTGTTTGCAAAACCCAACAATAAAAATGTAAGAATTCATACAATCATTCACAATCAACAAGACAGTTAAAAATTATAAAATAAATTCTCACCCCCAAATTGGATGTCTCCCCATCCAGTGACCCAGCAGGTCATCCCGGCATTAAAGACGCTGCCTTTTGCCGCCAGACACACGGGTCTGATGTAGTCAGTGAAGGTAACAGGCGAGGACAGTTGCAGCAAGGCTATGTCGTTGTTGAGTGTTTCGTCATTAAAGTCTGAATGCGTGATGATCTTGGAAACAGTCCGGGACACCTCGTTAGGGTTAGAGAGTTTTTGGGTGTAACGTCCGAGGTAAACGATAAGACCAGATGTGCTGGGGCTGAGAAACAGAAAAGACAACACAGAGTATGCCTAGGTAATATTTTTACCCCTTATAGTACCTTAACGTTGATACTGATGCATAAGGGTTAAATATTCTACAATGCTGTAACTGTTAAATAATGTTTAATAAATAAGTCATCATGAGAAGTATTATAAACATTCATTTCAACAACATTTATTTTTATTCCTTGTTTTTATTGGAGTTCATTCTTTTGTGTCATTATAACATTTAGGTTAAACACTTTTTCTTTGAAACTGCTAAATTCAAACAAGTAAATATGAGTTTATTCACATTTTGGAACCATTATTATCCATTTATGTTGACTTGCGTTAATGTTTACAGCTGAGCCCACCAGCACTGACTGACTAAAAGACTTGTGACTACGTCAGAAACACTGGAAATTATTAAGAAATTGATCTGTAAAACCTATGAAAGCATATATTATCAGATAATGAGTTTAGTTTTGACCATTTATTAAATAATTTAGCAATTCATGAACCACCATTGTTTCTTAATGTCATCAACAATACGTTTATTCTTTTGCTTCCATATATCATTTAAGACTTAGGGACTGAGAGGGGGAATTAAAGCCATGGGATTAATCTTAGAATTTTGAGGAAAAATAAAGTTTAAATAGTTTTTTGTTTCTTTCATTAAATTCAAATTCAGTCTCAGAAGTCACAATTGTACACTATACAAGCTCACTCTGTGTCATGAAGTGAGTCATATGACAGGATTGAAGTTCACCTGTCGAAACAGTGAGCAGCAGTCAGAATCCACTGGTCATTGATCAGAGAACCTCCACATTCATGCTCGTTGTTGAAGTGCAGACTGGCCATCCAGGGCCACCATCCTGCAGGAGCATCCTCCCCTACGATCCTGAGGGAGAGAGGCGCAATGCCACAAACTGGAGGGAAATAGTCAACTCAATTCAATTTTATTTATATAGCGCCAAATCACAACAACATTTTCTTTCATAAAACTTTCATAAAAGAGCCTGCAGCGGTTACATGAACCGTTGCAGGCTCTTTTATTATTATTATTCAGGTGCTGTTTTTGTTTTTGTTTCTTTCTGGTTGCTATCAGGTGTCTGGATGCCTGTCATGTGTGGACTATGTTTCTGTTCTAAAGGTTCACTATATAAAATTTAGTGGCATCCATATGGGGGTAAATCTACGGAAGAGGATTAGGGCCACATGTGAATTTCTTTGGAGTTCTGAGATTAAAGTCAGAATTCTGA
>NW_025741355.1:0-1393 GCF_021292245.1 Micropterus dolomieu
GTGAACGGTGTCCCGGTTCCTGGATGTTTACCCAGGAATCAGTGCCTGTGGATTCCAAGTGACTCTGGAGCACCTTGGACATTATGGGCAGAATACGTTTTTTGTCAATTAGCCGTAGAACATCTTTTGAAGGGCCGTTTGGGGGCGCCTGAGTGGCTTACGGCCACACAGCTCTGGGAGCGCCCGATCTCGTCCGATCTCGGAAGCTAAGCAAAGCAGGGCCTGGTTAGTACTTGGACGGGTGACCGCCTGGGAATACCCGGTGCTGTAAGCCTTTCTCGCTTCGCCTTCGAAAAACGGCAGAGGGTGCTTCGGTGAAAGGAGAATTTTTGAACGTCTCTTTAGGAAACAGCAGGGGGCGCTGCTGCTGCTGATGCTGCTGCTGCTGCTTCTTTTTCTCCCTATCCTGTACACAGTGCTGTGTAAATGTTACATCGTGTTTTGAAGGCCCGTCTGGGGTGTGCAAAGGCAGCTTACGGTCATTCCGGCCTGGGACTGCCCGATCTCGCCTGATCTCGGAAGCCAGGCTTGGCAGGGCCTGCTTAGGACTTGGACGGGAGAGCGTCTGATCCTGGCTAGGGACTTCCAGGCGGACTGGATCCTTTTCCTGAATGTCCACCCAGGAATGAGCGTCTGTTTGTGAGTGAGGACCTCCGGCTGAAGGTGGCCTTGTCGCTGTACCCATACCCGGGAACGGGTGCCTATTCCTGCCTGTGGACTGCCAGCGTGAACGGTGTCCCGGTTCCTGGATGTTTACCCAGGAATCAGTGCCTGTGGATTCCAAGTGACTCTGGAGCACCTTGGACATTATGGGCAGAATACGTTTTTTGTCAATTAGCCGTAGAACATCTTTTGAAGGGCCGTTTGGGGGCGCCTGAGTGGCTTACGGCCACACCGCTCTGGGAGCGGCCGATCTCGTCCGATCTCGGAAGCTAAGCAGAGCAGGGCCTGGTTAGTACTTGGACGGGTGACCGCCTGGGAATACCCGGTGCTGTAAGCCTTTTTCGCTTCGCCTTCGAAAAACGGCAGAGGGCGCTTCGGTGAAAGGAGATCTTTTGAACGTCTCTTTAGGAAACAGCAGGGGGCGCTGCTGCTGCTGCTGCTTCTTTTTCTCCCTATCCTGTACACAGTGCTGTGTAAATGTTACATCGTGTTTTGAAGGCCCTTCTGGGGTGTGCAAAGGCAGCTTACGGCCATTCCGGCCTGGGACTGCCCGATCTCGCCTGATCTCGGAAGCCAGGCTTGGCAGGGCCTGCTTAGGACTTGGACGGGAGAGCGTCTGATCCTGGCTAGGGACTTCCAGGCGGACTGGATCCTTTTCCTGAATGTCCACCCAGGAATGAGCGTCTGTTTGTGAGTGAGGACCTCCGGCTGAAGGTGGCCTTGTTGCTGT
>NW_025741356.1:0-922 GCF_021292245.1 Micropterus dolomieu
AGATTGAAAAGCAAAACCATATTTTGTTGTTTTCCCAGGAACCAGTGCAAACGCACTGAACTTCCAGTTGTACCTGCTGGAAGGCCTCAACAGGTGGAACCAGGATCGAGGGACTGCAGCAGTGACCAGCAAGCCCTCATCTCTCCTCACCTACGCCGGGGATGTTTTCCAGTGTCTCAACACCAACAGCCTGAAGGTGTTTGGCCGGGTACTTGTGCCAAACTTCAGGCCACCTGCCAGATACACTGGTATGTCTTAAATGATGATGATGATGTGGCTTTTGTTTTGGTTTGTGGGTTTTTAGTGTATTAATGTTTGACGTTAAAATAAAACAATTACATAAGGATATAGAATGTTTTGAATTTCAACTAATAATGTGTCTGTGTGCGTGTTTCTGTTATTTTCCATAGGAGAGCTGCTTGGTGTTGACTACCTGCTGAGTCAGACTGGACAGCCCATGGCGGTGAACCCCGACTCAGAGGAGACAGAGGACATGCTGGAGATGACAGATGAGGGCGAGGAAGAAGAAGAAGACGAGGGCTTTGAGGAAGATACTTTGCCATGGCTCGATGACCTGAGCTTCTCCTCCTCCCAGCCTGCTGCCTCCTCCCAGCCTGCTGCCTCCTCCCAGCCTGCTGCCTCCCAGCCTGCTGCCTCCTCCCAGCCTGCTGCCTCCCAGCCTGCTGCCTCTTTCCCGCCTGCTGCCTCCTCCCAGCCTGCTGCCTCTTTCCCGCCTGCTGCCTCCTCCCAGCCTGCTGCCTCCTCCCAGCCTGCTGCCTCCTCCCAGCCTGCTCCCTCCATGGCTGCTGCGTCCGGGGTATGTAAAGACATAATTATGTGTATATAAACATATATAAACCGCATCTGCATTTTGTCCCACCTCACTGTCCTCGTGGTTTTTTCAGGTGGTGGATGACAGTGG
>NW_025741357.1:0-9431 GCF_021292245.1 Micropterus dolomieu
CTTCCTGTGAAATGTTAAACACCAGAAGATTATATAAGAATTCCTGCTTTCATTTCAATATTTAGATTTTAGTCATATCAAAGTTACTGGCAACAGTAAGCACAGAATACTCATCTTTCAAATATGCCATCCTTAAATATTTGGTGGTGAGCAGTTTGCAGTTAAACACAATTAACAGTTTTATTATTTTATCCATGACTCACATTTTTGTGGCTCTGCCCTACAATCTCATCTGTGTATCAACTGTTTAAAAGATCGCTGACATGCATGTGCACAAAGTGATCTGCTTACCAATCAGAGAGATGAACAACAGACTCCACAGCATCTTTACTGTGGAGGAGAAAACAGCATCAGCAACACAATAGCATAGCAACATCAGTTGATTAGAGGCAAGTCAAATATTCTACACAAATGACAGATGCATTGAAATCAGAAAAAAAAGCTTTCAATGTCTTGCTTCTGTACATCTTAGACAAAATGTGTGACTCTATAACATTAGAAAAGTGAAAATGCTATTTAGGTTGTAGTATCTCACTCATCTTTTTCTCTCTCCCCAATGATTTTAACATGATGCCCTCTGCCAGCTGCAGCTGCACCTGTACTCCCTTCCCTGAATGCTGCCTGCATGAAGATACACTAATCACAAGCAACGTCACCTTTGCTACTCTGAGTCAAGCTTTTATTTTCAGCTTTTAGTCAAAGCACCTAGACCAATATTTACAAATGTCCATGCATTATGACTGCAACATAAGACTACATACTTTCTCCGGTCGAGTGCATCATGGCTCTGACAGATGCAAATATCTGTGCATTTCCTTGATATTTGCCTCAACAGAGATGTTGTGTATTAAAAGCTATTTCATTTTCTGATAGAAATCTATTCCCCCAGCCTGGTTATAAGAAGTGTTCTTTGTAGGGTTGCAAAACAAATTTGATTATCAGTTTTATCAGTTACATTTAAACCAGTGGTATACTGACTATGTATTCATAACTGACACTTACTAATGGTGTTAAATAGAATCAGAGAAAATCAATTCATTTCTGAAAAAGTGTGTTGGAAGTCTCAAACAATCATTCATCAAATCACTAATAAATAGCTATGGTCGTGAATAGGTAAACCTCAAAAGTAACAAATTGTGACTGACTAGCAGTGTTGTTACTCCCTAACAAAGTAATAATATTACTTTACTTATTACTGGGTGATAAAAGTAACTAGTTACATTACTTGTTACATTACTATATTACTTTCACTACCCCCACCACAAACAAAGCTTTCTCTCCCAACTCCCGACTAATATTATACTCATAACAGCAGCAAGGAGTATTTTTCTTTTAAAACAAAACATATAATGTTTCTTAATGCCACGCAAATAAAGTAAATCCCACATTTTGAAATACTGTTTTTCTGCACATGTCTGCCTATTTCTAAGAGCAGTCTTGAGAGTACTTTTACAAAATGTTAAACATTGCTTAATGCCTTTTTCCTGATGATTCCAAACATCACTGGCAGTAGTAGTGTCGTGCTGAATAGTGATCATCCGCCAAAAACTGATTGCCCTCCGTGGGAGTGCGTGCAAGCTGTTAGGCTGGGCTGTCTATGATTCAGGAGCAGACACGGAGCCACAGTTAGAAACAGGTACAGGGGTTTTATTGAACAACAGGAGGGAATGGTGCTCTGTGAGACTGCGGCTGAGTGCGGGCAGACAGGCGAGAGGCTGGTCCAAAAAAATAAGACTGGTGTTCCAGAACTGAAGCGGGTATCTGAAGCAGGAGCAAAAACAGGTACAGTCAGACTCAACAGGCACACTAGGCACAAAACTCACTTGGGCAGGCCCGCCATCAGGGGCGGTGAAAGGGTACAGATTACCCTGGCCCAAGGCCCGGGGGGGGGCCCATGCAAAGGTCTATGGTTGACCCTTGGAAATGGAATCAAGTAAAAGACTGAACTTGCTGTCTTATATGAATAACAACACTTTTTAGTTGTATTTACATGATAAATAAATGTATTATTATCATTACAACATATTTCATCCTTGTGATCTGATAACCCACCCCCCTCTGTTTGTGAAAATGGTATGGTCGAAACATTTGGCCATTCAGTGTGCAGGACCTACAAGTAAAGCGAGTGCCTTTAAGCAAACACTGCAGCCTGTCAGAGGGACAGAAAAAGAGAAGCCAAAACACACAGAGAAAAATAAAATCATAGGGAGGTAGCGGCCAAATTTCTGGCCAAAAGTGTTAAGTAGTACCATGTAGCCTATCTATGACAGGCAAAGGTGATGAAAGGACCAGGTAGACTAGCAAAGCTGCCTGGGAAACAGACAGAACACAGTAGGACTGAGGAGGCAGTGAGCCAAACTGTGACAGCAGCATGTGAAAGCTGTAACGCCCTATAGCCTACATCTACAGCTGCTTTTATCGCAAACAGTCATAACGTGCAAACAAGCATTACTTGCCCGTGGTAGCAAAGGTATGTCTTTGTGAAACTAATGACAGTTAAAGTGTTGCCAGTTTATTGTAATCAGGCCTGACAAAACGTTATTATAGGCAATAAAATTTGCCTATTGTTGCAGATTTAAAATACCCTTGCTTATATCTGGAAAACAGACTGTAGTCTTTAATTAACAGGATTCACAGCTTGGTTTGGCTATAAATAAAATAAAGAAAGTGTCTCTCATTTATCCATGTGACATTATTTTTGCTTGCTCTGTGCCAACCAATCCAGTCCTTTTATAACCAGTTGAAGTGAGTTTTGTAGTATTGCACTTGCCAAAAAGACAGATTATAACTTATTACCAGTTGAAATACTGAGCAATATAGCCAATACAGTTTTGCACTTTCCAAAAAACTGATTCCACTGCACTAATTGTGACTGAAAGGTTCTCAAAATGACTTAATTTCAGTTATATTTGAGTTGTGGCTGATTATAGCTCATCCAGTCCTTTTAAGCTGTAGGAATACCTTTAAAGGGCCAATGCAACAAGTAACAAGTAGTTTTCCACTTGCCGAAAAGTGATTGCAGCCTCAACCTTGTGACTTAAACAAGAAAAAATAGGCAACAAAAGTCTGTCTGGTCAGTTCCTGTCTGGGCAGTGTGGAACTGACAGTTGGTTTTCTAAACATTCTAAATACTGAAACCAACTACTGCCAACTTTAAAATGTTGGTGTTAGTTGGGCACTGTCTGAGCAGTGTGCAAGCAGCTTTACAGTTTGCTCTTCGTTTGTAAAATATGACGCACTGCTGCCAGTAGACTTGTTCATGTCTGTGATTGGTCATCTGCCGCTAACACCGGCTGTTTTATGTGAATGTGCTCATGTCTGGATTGGGAAACCTTGGGTTGACCTCCCGAGTTGATAACCAGCTTTGTGTGACCGCTTATCCCGATGGAGATTATCAGGATTAGTGAAACCAGACAACGAAAAGATATCCTGGGTACAGGCCCCTGGTGAGTGAAAGTAGCAGATAAGTTAGCGTCAACGTTATCATTAACATAACTGTAAATCTAGAGTTAGTTAGCTTAACTAACGTTAGTGTGATGAATCAGTGAATGCGGGATACTGTGTGTGTGTGTGTGTGTGTGTGTGTACAGTAGGGCGGACCCTGAATAGTCGAAGATTCAATTCTTCGATAGGCGGAGCCTGATTCAACTGTCAATCTCACAGTCAAGCTTTGCAGCAAAACAAGGATCATGCCATTTTGGCGATATGGGGGAGCTCAACGTCTGATTTTACATAGAACTACCAGTTTAATGCTGTAACTAAACATGTGAAAAGAAAAAAGGTTTTAATAAATGTTTTTAAAGTGCGTGAATAAATCCAAAATTACCCTTAAAGAAGGGTCAGTACTTAAGAAGTTTGTTTCGGTATCTGTAATTTACTTAAGGATTTTTAGGTTTTGCAACTTCTTTCACTCTGCTACATTTCAATGCCAAATACCCAACTTTCCACTTACATTGTTAGTTAGCCTATGCAGCGCACCTGAGTGGAGCAG
The DNA here is from genome assembly GCF_021292245.1 of Micropterus dolomieu. Lineage (NCBI taxonomy): Eukaryota > Metazoa > Chordata > Actinopteri > Centrarchiformes > Centrarchidae > Micropterus > Micropterus dolomieu. The sequence continues at coordinate 3,992 of NW_025741357.1, forward strand.
CACTGAAAAACAAATGTCAAACTGATAAAGCCGACTCAACTTGCGACACTGGCATACGCAGCTGGATGGCCCCGCCTCACTTTCCAGTCAAAGCTGAACGCGAATGTTTAGAAATTTGATGAGAGGATGAAGAGGGACTATCCATCTAGGCACGAGAACAGAAAAACTCAATGAGAGTGAAGTGCGTGAACAGCTGTCAGGTAATCTTGTGTTCTCTCCTCTACGAGTCAGATGAATCGCACTTATCCCTAATGTGCAGCTGCAGTGAATCTCTCTGTCTGTCTGTGCTGCTAACCAGCTGGGCAGCCTGTTGTCAGACTGTTTATAAAATGCACCTGGGAAAGATGACGGCGTTGCACGTGGAAATGCGTTCATATGAGCCGCCTGAGAAATTAAACTCACGCATTCAAGCAAGAAACATCTGTGGACCAGTCCAGACAGGATGTGAGGGCGCTCCTCATACATCATTTTAAAACAAGACAGTGAAGTTTAGTTACAGCTCTGGACTAATGCATGATGGGAAGCAGTGGATTCACATACTGACTATTAAAATGCTGAATAGCTGGACAGACTGGGCAATATGGATGCACATGTCAATAAATAATAGCATCACATATTCAGCCCAGTCATTTTATAAATAGTGTTTTATATTTGAAAATGTCTCAAAGGAAACCCGGAGGAGCCAGTTTGAATAGGCCTGATGGAGCTGAGAAAATATCTATAATTTACAGGGGCTGTGCTTTAGTTTGTCAGTAGATGCTGAATCATCAGCCAGTACAAGAACAGACTCCAGCCAGTACCAGCACAGACCCAGTCCAGACATCTTTAGCAAGTCACACAGACCCAAGTGATGTACAGGCAGCCTCAGTCAGTACGCGCACAGCCAGAAATGTACAGCCAGCATCAGATACAAGCAGCTCAGACCCTAATGGAGCAGTTGCTCCTCCATCAAATGACCCAGCAGACTGACCCCCAGTCTTAACAGACTTCATGAGGTCTGAGTTAGTGCGCCAAGGTCTGGGTTTTTCTAGAAGAGGTTTCTATTCAGGCTTCTTACAGAAGGAGGATTTTAGTGAGAGCATTGTGGTGTCAGGTGTGACTGTGCAGCAGCTCTGTTGTTGCACTGTGAGAGGCAGCCAGTTTGTGACCGAGTGGTAACGTAGCTTGTAGAGTTTTGCTATATAAACATGTAAAAACTGAAGCCAGCCTTGCTCTGTGTGGGACTGTGAGCTGCACTTTATCAGAGATGCTGGAGTTAACACATGTGGATTTTTGGTGAGATTGTGAATTGAGAAGTGTTTCAGTTAGTTTTGGTTTCCGCCTCCTTGTCTCATTGTAACATACCCAAAGTCCCAAATGGGGTTCAGAGACGGTCTGAAGGGGATACTTCCACAACAGCAGAGCAATAACGCAGACTTATCTTTGTTGAGGTGTATGACTGCGGTGCCTAAGCCCCTACTGAAGCCAGCTGCTGTGGTTGCTAGAAGTGAAACCAAACAACTTTAGTGCGAAACGGCTGTTCGCTCGAAACAACTTTGGTTCAAAATGACAGATCAAAATTAATGTTATCTGCCCAGAGCCCCAACTGAAGTCGGTTGCTGTGGTTGGTTGATGGTAGGCAGCCGGGGGCGCTGGCATCCCGGCGCCAAAGCCCCCACTAAGGCGGCTACTGTGGTTGGTGGAAGTAACTTGCTGGGGCTGCTGGCATCCAGATGTCTGTTCTGTAAACAGGATTCTTTCATCTTTAACAATTTTCTAAAGAGTGGCTATAGTCCATTCCAAAATCGTTTATGAAAACTGGGACCTCGCTGGAGCGGGTAACGCTGTGATCAGCTGTTTGTTGTGAGGCGGAGGATTCATTGGGTGAAATGTTCCTGATTGTTGAGGAGAACTGGTCGGGGAAAAGATGGAGTAAAAGCTGGACTCACACACTTCCTGGCCAGCATTAGGATTGTGGAAAGCGGGCTCTCTGGTGTGGAGAAGGAGGACAAGAGTTTGTCTTCTGGTGCAGGGTCTGCTGACATGGACATTGAAAATGTATGAGTCTAATGGCAATAGCAATACACCAACACTTTGTCAGTGAGTTGTGGATGGGTGGAGTAGCTTGTAATTCACGTTGTGGGATAGTAGCGTTAGCATAGCGTGCTTGACACGCTGTTGCTTGGTCTCGGTTCGGGTGCAAAATGCGAGAGCGAAGAAGAGGAGATGGGATGTGTGGGTATTTATTGAAATGCTGGGAATGACGTGATTGATGTGTGATCCCTCTCCTGAAACTCTGCTAATTAGCTCCACCATATAATTGGAAAAGCCAAAATGCAATTTAGGTTATCGTAACTTACTCAACTTTCTCTTTCTCCACAATAATTGTAATATGATGCCCTCTGCCAGCTACTCCCTTCCCTGAATGCTGGCTGCATGAAAATACACTAATCACAAGCAACGTCACCTTTCCTGGTTGCTACTCAGAGTCCAGCTTTTATTTCATTTGTCAAAACACCTCCAGACCAATATTCACTGTCCACATATTATGACTGCAACATAACACTACATATTATATCTGGTTATTCCTCACAGTAAATGCGTCATGGCTCCAACATATGCAAATACCAGTGCAAGTCCTTGATATTTGCCTCAACTGAGATGTTATTCATTAAACGCTATTTCATTTTCATATAGAAATCTATTCCCCCAGCCTGGTTATAAGTAGTGTTATTTGTACGGTTTCTGAGAAATTATTTCAGATCAATTTTCTGATAAAGCCCTCACCAAAACAATCATTCATGAATTCATTAATAAATAGCTATTGTCATGAATAGTTAAACCTCAAAAGTAAGAAATGGTGACTGACTAGTAGGTCTATGTTTGAATCTGCTTTTTTAGTCCTGACTGCTTCATACCACATTTATTCAAAGCAAAACATTCCAAATGTTGCTCACAAGTGAACATTTTTTGATCAAAATGTGTTGGGTTTTGTTCTCAAACTAATATAAATATGAATATTTTCTAAATTAATCTAGAAATCAAGCTACAGCCTTAATAATGGTTGTGTTTTGTAAAACTAATAGCTACTTGTAGATGATTGAATTGTTTAGCTTGTTTGACTATTAAAATGTTGATTAGCAAATTAAAATTATCTTAGTAAATTATAAGCATCACATATTCAGCTAAGTCATAGTATAAATAGTATTTTACATTTGAAAATGTATTAAAGATAACCTGGGGGAGCCAGTTTGAATGGAGCTCATAACAATAGTATCTATAGCATGTTTGTCAGTAGAGTAGATGCTGGATCATCAGCCAGTTCAAGACTTCAGCCAGTCCTGGCTGACTGGACCAGTACAGATGTCTTTAGCAAGTCACACAGACCCAGTTGGAACACAGGCAGCCTCAGCAGATTGGCCCCTAGTCTTATCAGACTTCATGAGGACTGAGTTAGTGCGCTGTGAAGTGTCTGTTCAAACCAGCACAGTATTTTTCTACAATTGGTTTCTGTTCAGGCTAAAAACAGAGAGAGTATTGTAGTGAGAGCACTGCGGTGACTGTGAGGCAATGGCAAATTTTTTACATTGCTCACGGGTGAAGTAGGACGGCCCCATGGCAGAATTTTTCTTAGGGCCCCAGGAAGTTGAGGACTGACTGTGTATTACCTCCCTGTAATATCCAGAATAGAATTTAAAATCCTTCTCCTTACTTAAAAAGCCCTTAATGGTCAGGCCCCATCATATCATAAAGAGCTCACAGGCCCAATCCCAATGTCCCCTCTCACAGACTCACAGACTTTGAGGCATGTTCCCGGGAAGTCCGTGAGGGCTTAGGGCTGTCCCACTGACAAATTGTCAAGTGCGCGAGGGCTCTCTCTCTGACATTTTGAGCCCTTTATAGAACCTTTTCGTAAGTCCGCATTTCTGCAGACTTTGGCTGACGTGAAACACGGGGGTTACCAGCGGAAGCCCGGAAGCGAGGAAGACTACCTCTCCTCCACTCTGTAGGGCGAGAGCCTGCAGGACTTAAAAATAAGGCAAAAACATAAAATAAATTGTACAACTTGTTTCAGTGTCGTCAAGGTAACGTGATAAATTGGCAAAGGGCTGTCCCGTTCCTGTTTACAGCATTTTGAGCCCTTGTAGCCTCTTACACTCAATCTTTCCAAGTGACGTCAGTAAAGTCTGTGAGGGTTCAGGGCTTAGGGTTTAGGGGGAACATTGGGATTGGGCCAGAGTACCTTATTACCCCCCTAGAGCACTGTGCTCCCAGAATGCACGGTTTCTGTGTGGTTCTTAGTCTCTAAAAGTAAAATGGGAGCCAGATTCCTCAGCTATCAAGCTCCTCTCCTGTGGAATCAGGTCCCTGTTTCAGTTTTGGAGGCAGACACCATCTCCACATTTAAGAGTAGACCAAAGACTTTCCTCTTAAAGCTTATAGTTAGTCCTGAACCATGACGTAGGGTGGGTTCACACCTTAAGGTCCGATTCCTGAATAGAACAAAAACAGGGATGCATTATTGTTAGAATTTTCCAACTGGTCCAGTTTGCTCTCACAAAAGCAGAAACTCAAACGGTCCAGAAATTTTAAACAAAGGCCAAAGAAAGTGGTGGAAATGTTGTACTTGCACCTGCATCCACTGCACACAGATGACAAAATTACACATACTGTACAAGCATGAATAGCAGGAGTTGATCAGGCAGGCAAAACAATACAATTACAAGAATTGAATTAGTTCAGTTATTTAACACATAATACAAAAACATACCTGCTAAATACCTTACAGATGATATTTACCTCAAACAGCAAAGTAAATAGTCAACCCAGCTCCGACTCCACCCCAGTTACGGATCAGACGTTTAGGCCCACTGCAATGTAAATCATGTTATCAAAGACCACCTATAAACACACAAAGTAGTAGAATTGCATAGCTGTACTCCATAGCATCTTTTACCTCATGGTTATCAACCACCAATGCCTTCTCTGTGGTGAAATTTAGCATAACAGGCTTTTCGGCCGACAAGGTCTGGAGAACAGGTGACTTAAAATGCCTGTGATGAAGACAAATTAAAACATGTTCACAACAGTTAAAATATTGTCAGCCTTGACGCATAACTTCTAGAAGACATACCTGCTCTCTAGCCACACTGGAACACAATGCCTACAGAGAGATCCTGAGTGTTCCCTATAGATCAAGTGTGTTCATGTAAGAATAATTTCTGTTTAAAAAACACATTTCTAAGTTGAATATAATTAAGAAACATGTAACGCATATTATAGCGGAACTAATATTCTTGTGTCACATTGGGGTCAGGTCATTATTAGTGGCACTCTATTAGCATTAGAGATAGAAAGACCTAACCGATCCGACGCAGGATGATGGCTGTAGCTCCGTTGCTGTTTAGAGATGTGTAGTGATTTTATTAAGTAAGAAGATCAAGCTGGACGGTTCCTTTTT
>NW_025741358.1:0-5373 GCF_021292245.1 Micropterus dolomieu
GATACGATGACGAGGAACTAGGCTATCACGCAAGGAACAAGCAGAAAACACAACTCAATGAGAGTGACTTTCGGGAACAGCAGACAGGTAAATTGTGTTCTCTCCTCTCATTGATGTCAGCAGCAAACAACAAGAATGTTAGATTATTAACGTGCAGCTGCAGTGCACCTTTCTACTCTGTCCTGCTAACCAACTGGGCAGCGCTTCTCAGTCTGTCTGTGTTTTAGTTGCTTGCCAGGCTTTGTCTAGGCCTATGAACAATGTTTCACAACAATGTTGTGAAATGTGAAATACAAGGGTGTCACTTTGTGTTGAAAGTGGTGGGGACATAGGAATACTTAGCTTGCGAGACATTACAATATGCAATAATAGGTTCATGAGAATGAGACGAAAAGATCCTTAAACAGTGTTTTATTTGACAGCAGTGTTAGAACCAGGTTAGAACAGAAGGGCATGCAGGTTTAACTCTGGGCTGAGGGTGAATGATGAAGATGATAACTAGGCTGCAAATAAAACATATCAAAAACCAAATGAAAAGAACAACAATAAATAGATCTGTGTCAGTAATCTGGATTCAAAACATTTAATAAAGACACAGGTCAGGCCTTCATTTAAATACTGCCACCTGCTGGTAGAAAGGGGGAACAGCTTGGTTCATTACGGTGGAAACCACATTAAATATGAATTTCCTAATGAGCCAAACGCTGTGCGCCAGCATATGGATGTGATGCGCTGTTTGTTATGGTAAATAACACTCATTCATTTACAACAAGTCACAGGCTTTTTCTTTTAACTTGTTGCCATCATTGTTAAGTGAGTGGACTGTTTGTGTAACCTAAATACATGTTTAAACACAGGTGGAATGCATTTGGTTTACTCTCTTTTCAAACGGGGGAAATTTTAATGAACAAATTGGGTTTTGAGGTGTTTTGTTGAACTACACTTGTTATTATGGCGCTGGAGCCTGCTGGTGGGTTATGTGACAAAAAAAAGACCCCCAAAAAACAGCGCAGTTCTCAATCACAGAAGGCCGCCTGGTCTGCTTTAATTGACAAAGTATACCTAATGTACAAATTCACCTCTTGATCTCTACTAAAATGCAAAGGTGTAACATTAACTTCTCATAACGCATTAGTCGTCACTCCAGACACCCTGATTGATCTTTGTTTGTGAATTCTGACGAGACGCCGCGACACGTGATGACAAAATCAGAAGTTAGCCTGATGATTTCAGACTCAGAACTGACTTGCTTTCAGACCTGCCTGTTGTGTGTGTGCCTAAGAGAAATTAAATAAACATGTCTGATCGCATTAAAAGTAACCTGTCTTTACTGCAAACTATGCACGGAGCATCTCCATCTCAGAGAGTGAATATTATTAAATCTGCATCACCAGACCTTTTGGTATCGTTATGCGAAATAGCTTACAATATTTTAAAACGTAAAATTCCTTTAAATAAGACACAGTATCAAAAATTAAAAAAGAAGAAGGCGGGGATTAGACTGCTTGCCAATAAAAAGGTTTGCGCCTCAAAGAAAAAGAAGACGTTGCTTAAACAGTCTGGCGGTTTTCGTCTTCCCCTCCTGAGTATCGCTGTGTCTTTTATAACGAGTCTTATTGCTTCAAGACAGTATGCACAAAAAATGTTTCTGGTACCTAAACAACAGCTTGATCTTTTAAGAAGACCTCCGGCACACAGGTCAATTCGAGAAACTGTTGAAAATGACCTGGATCGTACTATAAAAGACATTCTGGATCAAAATACTGAAGATCTTCATGAAAAAGCAAAAAAAAATATTCCATGGCATTGCAGAGATTTCTCACCATGGTAAAACAAGGAGAAAAAGACCAGAACACACTAACTTTGTCAATGCCGGTCGCTGAGGATTTTCACTCTTCAGAGCAGAAGAATCAAGAAGGAAGAGAAAAACTTTGTTTTTGAAGAAGTTTAAAAAAAAAACAGCCAAAAAACAGCAGGAATAAAGCTCAGCATATTTTGGATAAAATATCCTCCTCAAAAAACATATCTGCATGGACTGAACGTGGGGAGTTTGTGTTTAATGGTAATTTTATTGAAGGATCTCATGTGTATGATTTGATAAGAGGAGTAACTGCTTCTCACAAAGTGTCTGACAGCCAGAGACCTACAGGTTGGGATGAATATCTGCAATCATTGGCTATATTGAATATAGCTTTATCAGTTATACCAAATCAACAGGTCAAAAGAAAGATTTACGAGTTTAAGAGAAAGACTTTTGGAGAATCTTCTCCTCTTATTACTGGACCACGATCTACACCTCTTGTTACCAGAGGACATCGATTAGTAAGCAACGAAACAAGTTCATTTGTATCTCCTAAAATGCGATTGAGTGATTGGATAACTTTTTGATTGTACATTATTATTGGTTTTAAATAAATACATAGATATAACTTCATCATTTCAAAGTGTTTTATTTATATAACTAGAATAACAAAAAACACTGTCGTACACGTTTCAATCTATAAATCATTTTGATAATAATTGACACACAGCTTCTAATATTATTATACACATTTAAGATAATCTGATACTTGGACACACTTGGTTACATTCTGCATAATTATTTTGACCACGTACAACCGAGGGTCGTATTTCTTTCACAAATTTGCACACCATAAAATCATTGCATGACCGTTTATTTTATATGTAGTCATTAAATTGTCATAACACAATCCTCTATCCATATGGTAAAGAAAAAACACACAATTGCTGACCGCACACTACAGAATCCACATCTTGCACTTGTCTAACAGAATGTTGTGTGGACTTACAATTACTGTTGAGAAAGACAGAAAAGGATTCGGGAAAATGATCCCACACCATGCTTGTCAATATAGATAGTGACCCAGTGTTGTCCTCCCAGGTGGGAGGGGTCTGTGTTTACCACCAACATGGTTGATCTACAAATCCTACTACAATAAATTTAGGTATTTGTCCCAAGAATATATTTGGTTACAAATTGACTTGATTATAAACACGAGTGCCCGTTGGGACACTAAAATTTTTTAAACAGACTCTGTCTATGGGATATTTAACATTGCCATGCATTATTGCCTTAGCGTGCGCTAGCTTAACAGCCGGAGATACTGTGACTTTCTTTACAAACAGGCTTGCTGACATAATGTTAACCCAAAAGTCGTCTACAGTGTTACGCATTAAGCAAAATTCGTTTTTAGCTCTTATGAATTTTATCTTGAGGTCTACGTCATTTATCATTAACTACTCTTGAAAAAACAAGTCAGAATGTAAAGGGGATATTAGCTCCACTACGCGGCCGCCTTGTGTGTACTCCATTCTTTTAACTAGTCCCTCATTGCGTCCTCCAGCCGTTGCGTCGTCCATATAACCTGCTGTATCCATGCAAAATAGTCCAGATCCAAACTGTGTCTGCAGAGCGTCCTTTCCGTAGTTCAAAAGGTACTCTATTATACCCCTGTAAGGATATGTGTTTGATGATTGCGTTATGAGTCGGTCCCCCAACGATATGTCGACCTGTGAAAATGTTTTACATCCAGGGTAGTTGATAAAGCCCACTTCGTCTGCTTGATCCAGGTTTCCGCCATTAGCTTTGGTGATATTTGCGCGCGTGTACAGAAATGTATTGTTTAGATCCAGGTAGTCCTCTGTACTAGTTGGAATGAAAAATTCAAGGTGTGCAGAGTCTGATACTGCTGCTAGAGGACGGAATTCGACGTAGATGCATCTCTCAATACTTGTTTGTGTTAACGGTACCATAAACAGGTCTAGCTCCGACTTAACGCACTCTTGTGACAGGCTATGTACCAACGACATTCTCGTTAGAAAATGTCTCTTGTCTTCTGACGTTTTAGTCTTAGTATGGGTCTTCTTATTTATTGTTCGGCTACGCCTCTTTGGTGGGGAACTCCGTCTTTTCCCTGGAGGTTGTTTTATTGGACGGGGAGCCACGGCCACTATACCCGACCCCTCTTGATGTCTGTTCATGACGTTAGTAATAACATCCATAGCTATGTTTTTAGCAGCTGTCTTTAAATGAGGGGCAACAAATGTAAATCCTTTCTTGAATAAGGGGAATGCTAATCTAAACAATCCCCTAAAGATACCCCCTAACCCTGCACCATACTGAGCACAGAGGCCGCTGTATCCTGGTAAATCAGCATCCGCTTTGGCTGTATAATATGCAACGTACTTGTCCGCATTGTGAGCATATGGATGGTACATGTTTGCTCCTTGTCTAATACTGATATTTTACGGGTCGAAAGTGTAGCTTTATTATCACTTTGCCGTACGTAAAAGGGATATGTTGATTCTGATCTGTCTTGAGAGAAATCTCGATACTATCAATGTGTGTTTTGCAGAGCCTCAGATAGTGTGGTCTGTCATAAGTTTTTGTGATCATATGGTTGTTTGGACCCGATATATGTACTATTCTTAAAAGAGGGACGTAATTATCCCCTACTGTTTGATGATCAACAATATCGGTATAAACAAATATATTATACATCCCTACATTAACAATGTCTGGCATCTGTGTCAACACTGTGTTAGTTTGTGGCTGAGATCTAAATGTTGCAGTTCCCTCGTGAGTTTTAAAAGCCGCTCTGGGGATAAATACCAACATTTGTGCAAGTTTTCCTTGAAACGTTAATTCTACGTCTCTCAGTGGTAAAATACTTAATCTGTTGGTAATGTTCTTGTGATCAAGCTCAATGTGACCCATGTCGTTTTCAGATAAACAACTGTTTAGTTCAGCTATTATCTGTGACATTGTTGTATAGAACCCCTGTGTCGCTGATAGAACTACCCTCTTGTTGGATTTTTTATCAAACACGACAGATCTCTGACGTAATTGCTGACGAAATCTGCACTCTGCGCATGCGTTGGCGTCTGTAGCCACCTGTCGGAAGCTCCGTCTTGAACCGGACTCTTATCCAGTTTTAATCCACTTTTTTCGTTACATTTTTTATATCCTTTTATTTAACTTAGCTTTATTTAAGTTTTACGTGGGTTAAGGATTTTAGTCATCCGACATGGATTTTAAGATAGATGACCGTAAAAACGCGATCAACGCTACTGATCGCAACAAAGCTCCGGTGACTATGCAAGCCGAGATAACTCTGCCCCTTGAGGACTGCTCACTCCTTAAGAAAGCGAACAAGAAGATTGCTGACCTTATGGAAGATATCCGACGACTTTCAGAGGAACTCAAAGAGAAAGATTCCCTGCTGACTGGCTTTATGGATGTAGCTTCAGTACAAGCCAAACAGATTGTTTCTCTTAGCGCAACCGCTAACATCCAGGACACCGTGTTTTGGGACCCCTCTAGTCTTCCCAGGCTTTCATCCTGCTCGACTC
>NW_025741359.1:0-6088 GCF_021292245.1 Micropterus dolomieu
GCACCTCCTCTCGTTATATTAATAACACTAACTGCACCTCCTCTCCTTATATTAATAACACTAACTGCACCTCCTCTCCTTATACTAATAACACTAACTGCACCTCCTCTCCTTATATTAATAACACTAACTGCACCTCCTCTCCTTATACTAATAACACTAACTGCACCTCCTCTCCTTATATTAATAACACTAACTGCACCTCCTCTCCTTATACTAATAACACTAACAGCACCTCCTCTCCTTATATTAATAACACTAACTGCACCTCCTCTCCTTATATTAATAACACTAACTGCACCTCCTCTCCTTATACTAATAACACTAACTGCACCTCCTCTCCTTATATTAATAACACTAACTGCACCTCCTCTCCTTATATTAATAACACTAACTGCACCTCCTCTCCTTATATTAATAACACTAACTGCACCTCCTCTCCTTATACTAATAACACTAACTGCACCTCCTCTCCTTATACTAATAACACTAACTGCACCTCCTCTCCAGGCTCAGAGTGTAGGCAGCTCCTCCTGTGTGCACCTCCTCCTGCTGCCATTCATTAGAACGGTCAGAGACAAAGAGCAGCTTCTATAGCGCAGATCCAGCTGCTGGCCCCCATGTAAACACACACACACACACACACACACACACACACGGTGTCACCTCCGCTCGCGCTGATCTCGGAGCAGCCGGTAGTTTCCAGTTGTGGTTTTACACGGTGACAGATGAGACCTCAGGTGCACACACAAACACACGGTGCAGGAGGAGGTGGTGGTGATGGAGGAGGTGACCGACAGCCCGCTGCTCCTCAGCCCGGGCAGCAGGCGGCAGGTCTCGGCTGTGAATTTGCTGACAGCGCCGTTTGTACCTGCAGGAGAGAATCACTCCAACAAACCGGGTCTCTCGGTCAAAACGGCCGTGAACGCGCCCCGGTGCCTGGTGCCACAGAAACGGTAAAAACAGAGCGGGACCCCGCCGTTGCGTTACCTTCATAATTCCTGCCGTGTTCCTCCGGTTCTCCCAGCCCCGCGCGGCGCGTCTGCTCTCCTCTCCGGTGAGAATCCTCTCCGGGCTTTTAGAGTATTGATCGCTCCCTCGGTGCTGCTGCCTGCTGCTGCTGCTGCTGCTGCGTGCGTGAGCGAGCGTGCGCTACGAGAGGATGCGCGTGCATGTGCGGTCGTGCGTGATGCCCACTGCAGGTAAAAATGCAAAGCGCTGAAAGGTGGAAGAGCACACACACACACGTGCACGCGTGTTTGTGTGCGCTCACGTGTGTGTGTGTGTGGTGCCTTCAGGTGGAGCAGCAGCTTAATGGAGCTTTACTACGCTGTAAGAAAGCAACGGACAGTGAATGTCTCTCTACCATCCTCATCTCTCTCTCTCTCTGAGAGGCAGTAAGGAAACACAGGGTGATGATGAAGGAAGTGTGTGTGTGTGTGTGTGTGTGTGTGTGTGTGTGTGTGGAGGGGGGCGGGGCACCAGGAAGGAAAGAGGAAGGAAGTGAGGGAGAGAGAGCTCCACCTTCAGTGGGCGGAGTCTGCAGCGTGTATTCAGGGTAATAGGCTGACATCAGCGAGTGTGTGTGTGTGTGTGTGCGTGTGCGTGTGCGTGTGCGTGTGCGTGTGCGTGTGTGTGTGTGTGTGTGTGTGTGTGTGTGTGGGCAGAGTTGTAGCCAGAAGTCAGGAGTCCGGATCACAGCGCCACCATCATCATCATCACCAGACTCATTGTTAGATTCGGTGAACTGCACCTGTTTCTCTTTTTATAAGACATGTACAGGTAGAGTCATGGCCTAAAATATGGGCCCCCCTGCATGTCTGTCCCATAAGGCACTACTTCTCCCAGACAACTGTTGCAATTCCAAACGCTTTGGTATTCTAATGTTTATTTAGTTTGTTTGCACTGAAACAACACAAAGAAAAGCAGAGAAAAGTCTGAGACGTTCCACACAGAACTCCAAAAATAGACTGGACTAAATTATTGGCACCCTCAACTTAATCTGAGGGGCGGTGACGGGGCACCGTGGATAAGACGTGTGCCTTTGGTGTGAGGGTTCGATTCCACCAGCAAGACACTTAACCCCTCGTTGCTCCAGAGGCGTGCGACCTCTGACATATATAGCAGCTGTAATTTGCTCAGGCGTCGGCATCAGGTAAAAATGACTAAAGGTAATATTTGGTAGCACACGCTTTGGACAAAATAACTGAAATCACTCTCCTCCTGTAACCATCAGTGAGTTTCTTCATAGGTGTCATTTACACTGGGGACGCTGAGGACACGTCCCCACCACACTTTGAAATGGCTGATTTTGTCTTTTGAAAGCTTTTGTTGAAAATGTAGGTGTACGGAAAAATAGCTTGCACCAAGAAATGCTTTGAGAAAGGTTTATTTGCACAATAAGAAAACATGCAATGTAATTTAGTTTACCCTCATATAAAAAAAGACATTTCCACTGGAGGACCCCCCCGCACATATATTTCAGCATCAAATATTGAATCTAAAGCTCCTTTTCCACCGCACGGTACCAGCTCGACTCGCCTTTGTTTGGTTTTCCACTGTAGAAATGTTGCACCTGTACCTGCTTCCAGGTACTTTTTTTCGTATCACCTCCATCGAGGTTCCAAGCGAGCTGAGGCGATACTAAAATGTGACGTGAAAACACAGCTGACTGCTGATTGGTCAGAGAGAATCGTCACTATTCACTGCATCATCATTGCGCGCCTTACAGAGGCAACAGGAAGTTTTATATTTTAGAGTTTTCGTATGGAATTTCATCACTAAATCCACTTCTGAGAAGTTTTGAGGTGAAATCAGCTGTGTAGATTTACAATATTGACAGTTTTACGAGAAGTGATGGCGGAACAAAATGTGCTTGAATATTTTCGGAGTTGAGGAGCTCCGCCGGTGGCGGCCGGGGAAGCCTGCTGTGACCCGCGGGAGGAGCGTGTGAGGCCGGCCAGCCGCCCGCTCACAGAGCCCTCTGCTCCCGCCGTCACACAGACCGCTGCAGCAACAACGGCAGAGGAAAACACAGCTGGAAGGTTTTCATACCGCTTATCTGTCTTTACATTCTGAGGAAGGTTCAAACGCTTTAACTTAAATCAAGAGACAGCTGTGTGGATCGCTGGTGTGTGTGTCGCATTGAACATTACGTCTCGGCAGTTGTGTGTGGCGTCGCTATGATGACCAGCTACGTACTATCTCTGGGTACTGTCTGCAATGGAAAAACAGGGCAGGGCCAAACCGGGTCGAGGCGAGTTGAGCTGGTACCGGTGATGGAAAAGCGCCATAAATAGTGCTAAAAATCTTCTTGTCTTGTTCTCGTGCATCGTCACGTCTCATGTAACCATGAGACCCAAATGCATCATCACCCCCTGATCTGAGCCCTTATGTCCTCATCACTTTTCAACACAAAGTGACGCCCTTGAGTTTCTTCCACCTCTGTACTGGACTTCTGGTCCACTCTTCTTTTGCCAGCTGCTCTAGGTCTTTCAGATTTGATGGGTTCCTTCTCCCAGCTGCTGTTCTGAGGTTTGTCTTAAACCATGTTTGGTGCTTTTTGAAGTCAGCTTTGAGTCATTGTCCTGCTGAAGGACACTGGGCCCTACATTCAGCCACAGAATTCTTTGGTAGTCTTAGGATTTCATAATGCCATGCACACAGTGAAGACATCCAGAGCCTGAAGCAGCAAAGCAACCAGAAACATCCATGAAGCTCCACCTGTTCTTTTCTGAAAACATTAGAATGATGCGCTTTACCAAAAAGCTCTATTTTAGTCTCCTCTGTCCACAGGACCTTCTCTCAGAAGGATGTTGGCTTCCTCAGGTAAGTCTCTGTGTCAGCAGTGGGCTCCTCCTGGATCCCATACCGTAGCGTCCCTTTTCATTCAGATGGTGACGGATAGTGCGAGTTGACCCTGTTCTACTCCATGTCTGCAGGTCAGCCTGAATTTATTTGGAAGTTGATTGAGGTTCTTTATCCACTATTCCAACAATCCGTAGTTGTAATCTTTCATCAGTTTTTCTCTTTCTTCCACAAAGTGGATTCCAGGGAGATCAGGTCCAGGTCCAGGGGCTGTAAAAGTTAAGATCTCTGCAGACACACTGGGAGCCTTGAGATCGTTCATGCTATGCCAAAATGTTGTTTCTCAAATCCTCAGACAACTCTTTGCTCTTCTTCCTTTGGTCCATGTTCAGTGTGGAACACAGACACACAACACAAAGGTCGAGTCGACCTTTCTTCATTTTAACTGGCTGTAAGTGTGATCTCTATATGGCACCTGTGAGCTGCTACAGGTGAGTTTAATTACAATTTAAAGGAGCATCACATGCTTGAAATACAATTATTTCTGAAGACAGCATATTTTAGAAACTCTTTATATACTTTGTGTGTAAAGAAACTAGTAACTCAAGCTGTCAGATAAAAGTAGTAAAAAGTCGTCTGAAAAGAAAATAAGTACCTCAGATTTGTACTTTGCATCCAGCCATGGTCCTTGGCTCTCGTCCTCTCGGGTTCCCAAGTGAAGGTCAGCTCCATCAGCACAATGTGTGGCCACAGCGTTGCCATGGAGATGGCTTTAAGGTCGACCACACGCAGAGATGCTCACAAGTCTTTGAGCTAGAGTCCAAGTCAGGTCTCAAGTCTTTGAACAAAAGTCCAAGTCAAGTCTCAAGTCTTTGAACAAGAGTCCAAGTCAAGTCTCTGAGCTAGAGTCCAAGTCAAGTCTCAAGTCTTTGAACAAGAGTCCAAGTCAAGTCTCAAGTCTTTGAGCTAGAGTCTAAGTCAAGTCTCAAGTCTCTGAGCCAGAGTCCAAGTCAAGTCTCAAGTCTTTGAACAAGAGTCCAAGTCAAGTCTCAAGTCTCTGAGCTAGAGTCCAGGTCAAGTCTCAAGTCTTTGAACAAGAGTCCAAGTCAAGTCTCAAGTCTCTGAGCTAGAGTCCAGGTCAAGTCTCAAGTCTTTGAACAAGAGTCCAAGTCAAGTCTCAAGTCTTTGAACAAGAGTCCAAGTCAAGTCTCAAGTCTTTGAACAAGAGTCCAGGTCAAGTCTCAAGTCTTTGAGCTAGAGTCCAAGTCAAGTCTCAAGTCTCTGAACAAGAGTCCAAGTCAAGTCTCAAGTCTTTGAACAAGAGTCCAAGTCAAGTCTCAAGTGTTTGAACAAGAGTCCAAGTCAAGTCTCTGAGCTAGAGTCCAAGTCAAGTCTCAAGTCTTTGAACAAGAGTCCAAGTCAAGTCTCAAGTCTTTGAACAAGAGTCCAAGTCAAGTCTCTGAGCTAGAGTCCAAGTCAAGTCTCAAGTCTTTGAGCTAGAGTCTAAGTCAAGTCTCAAGTCTCTGAGCCAGAGTCCAAGTCAAGTCTCAAGTCTTTGAACTAGAGTCCAAGTCAAGTCTCAAGTCTCTGAGCTAGAGTCCAGGTCAAGTCTCAAGTCTTTGAACAAGAGTCCAAGTCAAGTCTCAAGTCTCTGAGCTAGAGTCCAGGTCAAGTCTTAAGTCTTTGAGCTAGAGTCCAGGTCAAGTCTCAAGTCTCTGAGCTAGAGTCCAGGTCAAGTCTCAAGTCTTTGAACAAGAGTCCAAGTCAAGTCTCAAGTCTTTGAGCTAGAGTCCAAGTCAAGTCTCAAGTCTCTGAACAAGAGTCCAAGTCAAGTCTCAAGTCTTTGAACAAGAGTCCAAGTCAAGTCTCAAGTCTCTGAGCTAGAGTCCAGGTCAAGTCTTAAGTCTTTGAACAAGAGTCCAAGTCAAGTCTCAAGTCTTTGAACAAGAGTCCAAGTCAAGTCTCTGAGCTAGAGTCCAAGTCAAGTCTCAAGTCTTTGAGCTAGAGTCTAAGTCAAGACTCAAGTCTCTGAGCCAGAGTCCAAGTCAAGTCTCAAGTCTTTGAACAAGAGTCCAAGTCAAGTCTCAAGTCTCTGAGCTAGAGTCCAGGTCAAGTCTCAAGTCTTTGAACAAGAGTCCAAGTCAAGTCTCAAGTCTCTGAGCTAGAGTCCAGGTCAAGTCTCAAGTCTTTGAACAAGAGTCCAAGTCAAGTCTCAAGTCTTTGAACAAGAGTCCAAGTCAAGTCTCTGAGCTAGAGTCCAAGTCAAGTCTCAAGTCTTTGA
>NW_025741360.1:0-4343 GCF_021292245.1 Micropterus dolomieu
CTTGTGGAACTCCATGACTAACTTTGGCATGCATGGAGGACTCATCGTTAACATGTACAAACTGAAATCGATCTGATAAATAGGACTTAAACCAGCTTAGAGCGGTTCCTTTAATGCCAATGAAATGTTCCAGTCTCTGCAATAGGATCTGATGGTCAATGGTATCAAATGCAGCACTAAGATCTAATAAAACCAGTACAGAGACAAGTCCTTTGTCTGATGCAATAAGGAGGTCGTTGGTAATTTTCACCAGTGCTGTCTCTGTGCTATGATGAGCTCTAAATCCTGACTGAAAATCCTCAAATAAACTATTGCTCTGTAGAAAGTCACACAGCTGTTTAGCAACTGCTTTCTCCAGAACCTTAGAGAGAAAGGGAAGGTTAGATATAGGTCTATAGTTGGCTAAAACATCCGGATCAAGTTTGGGCTTTTTCAGAAGAAGTTTAATTACAGCTACTTTAAAGTACTGTGGTACATAGCCTGTTGATAAAGATAGATCGATTATATCTAGCATAGAAGTGCTGACTAAGGGTAAAACATCTTTAAGCAACCTAGTCGGGATGGGGTCTAAGTGGCAGGTTGATTGTTTAGATGAAGAAATTATTGAAGTTAGTTGGTAAAGATTGAGGGAAGCAAAACAGTCTAAACATATATCTGGTTCTACAGCTGTTTCTAAGGTTCCTGAGTTTAGAGATAATTCGGTGCCAGTTGAGGGCAGGTCTTGGTGAATTTTGTCTCTAATGGCTAGAATTCTATCATTAAAGAAGCTCAAGAGGTTGTAACTACTGAGAGCTATGGGAATACTTGGCTCAATAGAGCTGTGACTCTCTGTCAGCCTGGCTACAGTGCTGAAAAGAAACCTGGGGTTGTTCCTATTTTCCTCTATTAATGACGAGTAGTACGCTGCTCTGGCATTACGGAGGGCCTTCCTATAAGTTTTAAGACTATCTTGCCAAATTAAACGAGAATTTTCCAGTTTGGTGGAACGCCAATTCCTCTCAAGTTTCCGCGATATTTGCTTTCATTTGTGAGTTTCAGTATTATACCATGGAGCTAACCGTCTTTGTTTTATTATTTTCTTTTTTAGAGAGACAGAGTCGAGTGTCATTTGCATCCTTAAATTTAGCTACAGCACTATCAGACAGACATCTTGTATAGAAATTTTTGCCCAATGGCGTGGAGTTCAGCAATACAAACTCAAAAGTTATCAAACAGTGGTCGGACAAAGAGGGATTCAATTTCAATACCATACACCAAAACAAGGTCGAGGGTGTGGTTAAAACTGTGAGTCGGTTCATGAACACTCTGAGAAAAGCCAATGGAATCTAACAGAGAGATAAACGCAGTACTAAAGCTGTCATTCTCTACGTCCACGTGAATATTAAAATCCCCTACAATAATAACTTGTTGACAAAAACTCTGCAAATTCAGATAAGAATTCAGAGTGCGGACCAGGTGCTCGGTACACTATAACAAAAAGAATTGGTTGCAGTGATTTCCAACTTGGGTGCGAAAGACTAAGAACAAGGCTTTCAAATGAATTATAGTTTAGTTTAGGTTTAGAGCTGATTAGTAGGCTAGAGTCGAAGATAGCTGCAACTCCACCTCCTCGGCCTGTGCCTCGAGGAATGTGAGTATTAATATGACTGGGAGGGGTGGATTCATTTAGGCTAACATATTCTCCATCACCCAGCCAGGTTTCAGTAAGACAAAATAAATCAATATCATAAGCTGATATTAGTTCATTTACTAGTACAGCTTTAGAAGAGAGAGATCTGATGTTTAAGAGTCCACATTTACCTCTCCTATTCGTTTGCACTATTGCTCTTGTGGTTTTAATTTTTATGAGGTTTTTATGTACAGCTCCTCTTCTGTTTACCTTTGATTTAAATAATTTCGATGGTCGGGGGGCAGACACCGTCACTATAGGATTTTCACTAAGTAACTCCTGAAATGGAGGAGCAGAGAAGCGTGTTATACTGCGACTCTGCGTAGGGTTTTGGGTGGGTAACTGCTGAATTAGAAGGGCAGAGAAGCATGTTAGACTGCGACTCTGCCTCCTGGTCTCAACTCTGGGTTGTCATGGATTTGGTCCACTAATAAACTTGGCCAGATTTCTAGAAATGAGAGCTGCTCCTTCCCAAGTGGGATGGATGCCGTCTCTCCGAATCAGACCAGGTCTTCCCCAGACAGTCTGCCAATGATCTACAAAGCCCACATCGTTTGCTGGACACCACCTCGACAACCAGCGGTGGAATGACGACATGCGGCTATACATGTCATCTATGGTCAGATTTGGCACGGGTCCAGAGAAAACTACGGTGTCCGACATTGTTTTTGCATATGTACACACCGACTCAACATTAATCTTAGTGACCTCCGATTGGTGTAACCGGGAGTCATTACCGCCGACGTGAATAACAATCTTACTGTACATTTATCCTTAGCCAGCAGTTTCAAATAAGACTCAATGTCGCCCGCTCTGGCCCCTGGGATGCACTTAACTATGGCCGCTGGCTTCGCTAACTTCACGTTTCTCAAAATGGAGCTGCCAATGATTAGAGTTGGTTTCTCAGCGGGTGTGTCGCTGAGTGGGGAAAATCTGTTAGAAACGTGAACAGGTTGATGGTGCCCCGTGGACTTTGAATGCTTGCGACTATTCCTCCTTCAGACAGTCACCCAGCCCCTCCTTCCTGGCTGCACAGGAGATGCCGGGGGACGGCTACCAGAGGCTAATTCAGGCCGTTCCGCACCAACTACCGGGGACTGGCTAGCTACAGTAGCTAAAGACTGATCTACCAAGGTGCGGAGCCGGACTTCTAAATCACTGAGCCTCGCCTCCATGTCTACAAATAAACTACACTTATTACACTTACCATTACCGCTAAAGGAGGCAGAGGAGTAAATGAACATTTGACAAACCGAGCAGGAGAAAGTAGGAGAGAGAGAGGGAGAAGGAGAAGCCATCGCTAGCTGCTAAGCTAAAGTCGCTAACGGCTAAGCTAAAGTACTGTAGCGTCAGCTACCAAAACTTTAGAACAACTATGAGATTGAACCAACACCAATACCAACACACAAGCACCGGCATCTTCAATGCCTTTAGAAGGCACAGCACAAATTTGAGGTCGGTCGGACTAAATCCCTAGGAGGAGTTCGTTAAAGTACGAAGTGTGTAAATCATCCAAAATTTGACGTAAAATTCAAAATGGCCGACTTCCTGTTGGGTTTAGGCTATGGCTCCAAGAGACTTTTTTTGTGCGTCTGGACAAGATACACGTACCACAGAAAATTCGTGCACGTAGGTGAAACGTGCGGCGGGGGCTGCTTCGTTAAAGGTCACTTTCTGTTGCCAGCAGGTGGCGCTATGACTGTGGGTGAATGTCGGCATGTACATGTGTTCAGGGCGGGACTCTCATCCTAGATGTACAGTTTGGTCCAGATGTGAGCATGTACACTGACGTTACAACAACTTCCTGTTTCATGGCGAATCATCGACGCCACGGACACGCCCATTGACGAAAACGCGCAAATAGCACAACTTTTCATCGTCAATGCCTTTAGAAGGCACAGCAGAAATTTGAGGTCGGTCGGACTAAATCCCTAGGAGGAGTTCGTTAAAGTACGAAGTGTGTAAATCATCCAAAAATGGCCGTAAAATTCAAAATGGCCTTCTTTTCCAATTTTCTAGGTGGCGCTAGCGAGTCATTTTGCCACGCCCATGTGCGAAACTTGTAGAATACGAATTTTTCACCGGTTCTGACATGTTTGCAAATTTTGTTAAGTTTTCGAGTATGTTTAGGCCATGTCATTTGGGCCTACTTTGCAGGGAAAAAAAAAAAAAAAAAAAAAATTAAAGCTGCAAGCAGCGTTGGGCGGGCCCTCGCACTTGTAAGCGCGTCCGCGCGTGAGCCGGCCGAGTTGCACATTCTGGAGTTCTGCCGGTGAGGCTGTGAATTTCCTACGCGTTTCCGACGCCGCATGAATGTGCTATATGTCACTTCCTGTGTCCCCTATGTGGAGCTACATAGCACTTGCCGCTATGAATATAAATCGGTATTGACGTGTAGATGTCTGCGGGGTGGGAGAGTTATCAAGCACGTAAAGTTTGTTTCAGATGTGAACATGTACACTGAACAATAATGTACCCAAACAATAAAATAAATTCCTTTTATATTTCCCTGCCTTGTTGTTTATGTGTACATACAGAGGAAGAATGTGAGAACAGCACACATTTCATCGTTACTGTGTGTTAGAGCATGGGAGAACAGTGGATACTTTTAATACAGCCCACACCCCTAATACTGTGTAACTATAACAAGTAGAGAACAGAAGAAAAAGATGTT
>NW_025741361.1:0-1016 GCF_021292245.1 Micropterus dolomieu
ACTGTAACAACACTGCAACAACACTGCAACAACACTACAACGCAACAACAACAACGCAACAACACTGCAACAACACTGCAACAACACCGCAACAACACTACAACAACACTGCAACAACACTACAACGCAACTACAACAACACTACAACACTACAACAACACTACAACGACACTACAACAACACTGCAATAACACTGTAACAACACTACAACAACACTACAACAACACTACAACAACACTGCAATAACACTGTAACACTACAACGCAACAACCACGCAACAACACTACAACACTGTAACAACACTGCAACAACACTACAACAACACTGCAACAACACTACAACGCAACTACAACACCACAACAACACTACAACAACACTGTAACAACACTACAATACTGTAACAACACTACAACGCAACAATACTACAACAACAACAACACCGCAACAACACCACAACAACACCGCAACAACACTGCAACAACACTACAACGCAACTACAACACCACAACAACACTACAACAACACTGTAACAACACTACAATACTGTAACAACACTACAACGCAACAATACTACAACAACAACAACACCGCAACAACACCACAACAACACTGCAACAACACTACAACGCAACTACAACACCACAACAACACTACAACAACACTGTAACAACACTACAATACTGTAACAACCCACAACACAACCCCACCACCACAACAACACCGCAACAACACCACAACAACACTGCAACAACGCAACAACACCGCAACAACACTGCAACTACACTGCAACAACACTACAACGCAACAACACCGCAACAACACTGCAACAACACTACAACAACACTGTAACAACATTGCAACAACACTACAAGGCAACAACAACACTACAACAACGCAACAACACTACAACAACACTAAAACATACAACCCAACAACACTGCAGCAACAACACTGTAACAACACTGTAACAACACTACAACAACACTACAACGCAACAACAACACCACAACAACACT
>NW_025741362.1:0-4721 GCF_021292245.1 Micropterus dolomieu
GGGAGAACACATCCGGCCATCCTCGGAAAAGAGAGCCATGCTGTACCTCAGTACCCGCACGGAAAGGGCTTCACAACGGGCGCAGGCAGCCCCCTCGAGAGCTGCCCGGGCGTGCTCCATCCCCAAACATGAGACACACATCTCATGAGAATCTCCATCCGTGATGTACCGAGGGCAGGAAAAAAAAACACACCTTCTGTACATCTGATTGCCGGACATGCTGGTAGACTTCTTCTTCAGGTAAGACACACTGCTTGTAGGACTGGAGCTTTCTTCAAACAACATACAGAGCGCCTGCTGAATAGAAAAAAGCTAATGATGAGTGTGTACAGGTGTGCTTTATACTCCTCCGGTTATTCCGTCACACCTTACCGTTCTAGCAACAAGCCAATAGGATTAGAGTGATTTCATTCACGTTCAGACCTGCTTCGCCTAGAGGCGTTCCCATAGTGTCGTAACCAACGCAGTTCGAGTTCCCTCGAAGGGGAACACCGTCGTGCCTTGCTCACCCCCAGGCTAGACGCTAGCACAGTCAAAAACTGTTTGCTTCCCAAATCAGCAACATCTGTGTCTGGGTTTCCTCTACGTTAAATAACCCACCCCTCCATGACTCGAGATCAGCTGAACTACAAAGCACATACAGCCCCCCAGTGGCACAAGACAAGAATTAGATAAAATAATACAGAATGAAAATGGCTCATACAGATATAGGGAAATTTATTGTGGCTGTCAAACTGATAACCCAAGCCAGATGCAACACAAGTGTCTCTGGACGGATCGTGTCATTGGTACCATTCAACGGGCGCTTCACTCGCGAAACATCCACAGGGTCCATGGCGCTTCCAAGGCCTTTCTTCACAACTCAAAATGTCACGATGCATCGGAGATAAAATTTACAAAATGTATGACGTGTTGAATCAGGCGGGCAGCTAGCAGGCCGGGAACAAGTCCTTTGGGGGTTAGCAGGCCGGGGAACAGACGGGCTGAAGCTAGCAGCATGCTAGCAGGCCTGGGATCAGGAAAGAGGGCTAGCAACGCTAGCCAAACAGGTTTCAAGCAGGACAGGCGGAGGGCTAGCAAAAAAAGGTAGGCAGCTAGCAGGCCGGGAACTAGGCCTGTGGAGGCTAGCTGACTGGAGGCTTGTGCCAGCTGGCCGGGGGTCAGGCAGGTGGCTAGCAGGCCGGGACTTGCTAGCCTGCTTGGCTATAGCATGTTGGGTAGGTGCAGAGCAATACTTTGATACACTCTCTGAATCAAAAGTTTTTCTCCATCTGGAGGAGGCAACGAGCAGGGCCATTTCCGGGTCAGTAATTCACATCGTGAAAAGCAGCTCAAAGAAACTAGGCTCCTCGTCCTCCAATTCAAAACCAGGTACCCCCAATGCTTCCCAGGTGCTGGGCAATCTGATGATGTCCACTGGGTCGGAACATATGTGTTCCAGTCATTCTGTCACGATGCGGTGTGGTGAGCAGGTTGTAGGACCCAAATGCAGGACACATAGGCTGACTGGTACAGTTCAACAGGTTTATTAATAAACAAAAGGTGAGCACACTTACTGGCAGAGTGGCTGATTAACACAGTCCAAAAAGACGGTGATCTATGTATTTTCCAAACGGGCATATGCTAGACCCTTGAAGAAAAAAACAGGGGTTAAGGTCTCTCTAAGGCTTTTGAGTCTATTTTAAAAGACAGCCGGAGCCCTGAAAAGTTACAAACGGATGCGGGTAAAGAAGTCTTTAACAAGACTTTTGAAAGGTTGAAGACAAAACAAGGTATTAATCATTTTTCAACGGCCAGTGACTTAAAAGCACCTGTGGTTGAAAGATTTAACCGTACACTAAAAACACAAATGTGGAGTTTTTTTACAACTACAAACAGCCGTAGATACTTGGATGTCTTACAGGAATTGCTTGACAGCTATAATAACAGCTATCATAAAAGTATAAAAATGACGCCTATGCAGGTGACATCAGAAAATACCTCTCAAGTGTTTGAAAACCCGTACGGCACATTTCCTATTTGGCGCAACAATTACTTCAAGATGAAATTTAAGGTGGGGGATTTGGTAAGAATATCCAAACTGAGAGGAGTGTTTGATAAAAAATATCATCAGAGTGGGGGGGGGAAGAAATGTTGTTGCTTTGGAAAAACTGGCCTGAGAAGTTTAACTGCTGGGTCAAAGCAAGTGACCTAAAAAATTTATAAAAAATAGATACATTGGATTTGTAGTCATTACAACATGGATCAAGCCTCCGGCGAGGAGTTTTAAGGGACTTTACCTTCCAACGCCAGTCTCAACGTATTTAAAAATAATACGAGCTCTAGGTACCATGTAGATTTAGCACAGCATCTTCATTTAGAAGGTTGGTGGCAAGTGGCCTTGACAGAGATTTCATATCTGCACACCTGGTTTAACATATCTAATGAGGATGCCTACTTTGATTGGAGGAAGAAACATACAGAAGGAGAGTCAGAGAGTGAGGTCCACCGTCAGAGGTTTAGGGGAGGATATTATCACAACATAGAACAGCTCTAGCTAGAGCTGCATGCATTTCTTAGAAAAATTGGCTCTGATATTTATTTTCTCTTTAGTACCATTCAAAATAGATTTGAATTTCAGGCAGGGGGCCAATTTCATCTCTGTTTTTATCTTCCTGCTGCTTACTTGTTGGGGTTTGAACCGGGGACATGGTTACAGTTCAATCAGAGGATTGCACCCTACCCAAGCAGATATAAAAGCTGGTATGTCCCATCTATACGTCTACAGTGATCTGGTTTAGCATCAGCTGGTTGGCGACACATAGGCTCCGCTCTTGAGAACGATCGATATACAAGAAACATACGGGGACGTCATCATGCAATATTTTAATCACCCCTGCTACCTTTCAGTGATTAAGAATCACATTGAAAACATTCACATTGAGATGACTTTGCATCTTCTGTGACAAAATGATACACCATACCCCCAATCCTCACCGTTTTGTGAGCTATTATGAAGTAGGGGGCGTTCTCCCTGGTTTTAACGGGGCTCCTGTCATGTACGGGAGAGGCATAGGGTCTATATTCTCAAAATTATTTCGTTTTGTTTCGCCATTGATGAAAAGAGGTTTTGCCATTGCTAAGCCTCATCTTAAATCAGTGGCTAAAAACATAGCCAGAAGTTTGAGATTCAAGATTCTTGATGGTGTTGTGTCTGTAAGTCTTCTCGGTAAATTTGAAGCCATTTGGAGCTCAACTCAGAGATTTCTACAAGATAGCCTCTAAAAGGTAGAAGCAGGCTGTTTTAGCCTGTACACACTGAGTTGATGGCTTTTAATGACCTGTTGTACTTTGGAGTCAAATTTAACTCACTTTCTGTTGTTTTACACAGATCAGTCACAGGACAGAGTGTTTCACCAGATCTCACCTTTACAACAAACAATACCAATTTCATACAGCCATATTTCACTGAACAGGACTCATGTAGAGATTTCTACATGAAAGCCTCTAAAAGGTAGAAGCAGGCTGTTTTAGCCTGTACACACTGAGTGGATGGTTTCTAGTGACCTGTTGGAGTTTGGAGTCAAATTTAACTCACTTTCTGTTGTTTTACACAGATCAGTCACAGGACAGAGTGTTTCACCAGATCTCACCTTTACAGCAAACAATACCAATTTGATACACCCATATTTCTCTGAACAGTACTCTTTTGCTTCTAAAGCCTAAGCGAGTCTGTAAAGCTCCTTTTGTGGATTTTATGAGCTAAATATGACCTAATAAGTTCTAAATGGAGTTTTAATATCAAAATACAACTGTATGATGGGTGTGGGACGCTGATTTGAGCTGTTGTCATTTGGGGCCCCTATATGGCCCCTGAAAGAAACTAGCTTGGGAAAGGGGGCAGAAGTTTGAGATTCAAGATTCTTGATGGTGTTGTGTCTGTAAGTCTTCTCGGTAAGTTTGAAGTCATTTGGAGTTCAACTCAGAGATTTCTACATGAAAGCCTCTCAAAGGTAGAAGCAGGCTGTTTTAGCCTGTACACACTGAGTTGATGGCTTCCAGTGACCTGTTGGACTTTGGAGTCAAATTTAACTCACTTTCTGTTGTTTTACACAGATCAGTCACAGGACAGAGTGTTTCACCAGATCTCACCTTTACAACAAAAAATACCAATTTGATACACCAATATTTCACTGAACAGGACTCTCTTGCTTCTCAAGCCTAAGCGAGTGTGTAAAGCTCCTTTTGTGGATTTTATGAGCTAACAGCCACCTAATGAGTTCAAATGGAGTTTTAATACCAAAATACAACTGTATGATGGGTGTGGGACGCTGATTTGAGCTGTTGTGATTTGGGGCCCCTATATGGCCCCTGAAAGAAACTAGCTTTGGAAAGGCGGCAGAAGTTTGAGATTCAAGATTCTTGATGGTGTTGTGTCTGTAAGTCTTCTCGGTAAATTTGAAGCCATTTGGAGCTCAACTCAGAGATTTCTACATGAAAGCCTCTAAAAGGTAGAAGCAGGCTGTTTTAGCCTGTACACACTGAGTTGATGGCTTTTAGTGACCTGTTGTACTTTGGAGTCAAATTTAACTCACTTTCTGTTGTTTTACACAGATCAGTCACAGGACAGAGTGTTTCACCAGATCTCACCTTTACAACAAACAATACCAATTTCATACAGCCATATTTCACTGAACAGGACTCATGTAGAGATTTCTACATGAAAGCCTCTAAAAGGTAGA
>NW_025741363.1:0-10035 GCF_021292245.1 Micropterus dolomieu
AACCCAAAACCCCAGACCCTAACCCCAAAACTCCAGACCCAAAACCCCTAACCCAAAACCCCAGACCCTAACCCCAAAACTCCAGACCCAAAACCCCTAACCCAAAACCCCTAACCCAAAACCCCAGATCCTAACCCCAAAACTCCAGACCCAAAACCCCTAACCCAAAACCCCTAACCCAAAACCCCAGATCCTAACCCCAAAACTCCAGACTTTCTGTATTTTGGCTCTAATCTCTTTCCATACTGTCCGTCTGTTTCCATAGAGACCTGCTCAGAGTG
This sequence comes from Micropterus dolomieu, assembly GCF_021292245.1. Lineage (NCBI taxonomy): Eukaryota > Metazoa > Chordata > Actinopteri > Centrarchiformes > Centrarchidae > Micropterus > Micropterus dolomieu. The sequence continues at coordinate 282 of NW_025741363.1, forward strand.
GGCGTCACCCTCGCTGGCCACCAAAAGAAAATCCTCTCCTCCATCCAGACGCTCAGGATACACAAGGTCCCGCCCACCGTCCTCTACTGACCAATCACAGCCCTGCCCTGCCGTACTGTCCCAAAACACAACACTCAGGATGTCACTGATCCGACCCGTCATTTTGACCAATCAGAAAAGCCTTAGGACCAGCGAGACTCCTCCTCCTGATGGTTGGGCCAATGAGAGGCATCGGGTAAAACAGAGCTGTGAGACTAAGGAAGCACAAAAACCCCTCACAGACGTCCTCTCTGCTCTTTGAACTTTATACTGTTTGAGGCGCAACAGGACTCCGCCTACCTTGTTATTCTGACCAATCAGAGCCAAGAACAGAGCCGACCTCTGTAAAGTTTTATAAATAAGCGTGGCCCTGCCTTACGGGACCAGCAGCCATCCGCTGATCAGGGAAACCAAAGCTCTTCCTGGTCGTCACCGGCCAGTCGGCATCTAGCATCGCTAAGCCCCTCCCACTCTATGAAAGCACAGCTGGGATTGGTTCCCAGCCCCGTCCGTCACACAGTAAGACCAGCTTGGTGCTGGGTCAGCTGGTCCTTCTGCATCAACGGATCTTACAAGTACAAAACCAGAGACACTGAGCTGTGATCTGGATTCTACTGGAAACCAAGAACAGGGTTTACGTTTGGTCCTTCATGGACGCTGATGGTCAAAAAGCTCCCGAACTGCTGCCCCTACGACTGCCGAGAACCGAGGGACATTTCAGAAGTACTGTCGTCCTGCTCCGTTAGGAATATTCTGGGATTTTAATTGAGGAATTCTTGAGGACATTTTTAAAGGACGCTGTTGATACTGGGAGTCCAAACAGACCAGTTGGTAATCTCCGTCAATATGGGACTGTTTACCTGAGGGATTTGAGTCGTGGTAGAGTTTCAGTATCGTGCTTTTCATCATCTGTGAGGAATGTTCTGCCACTGCCTCAGAAAACAACGTGGACCTTTAGAGGAAATCGTTTTAAAAACATCCTGGCGGTTTGATCCTGGGGGCTGTGATCCTTCGGGAGATAGCGTCTTCGGAATAACGAGAGGCTTTCAGGAATATTTACGTCTCTTCAAAGGACTACGAGCTTCTTAAAGTCCACTTAAAAGTACTCAAATGGTTTATTGAGTCCTCAAACGTTCCCACACTGAGGGATCTAGAGCAGTTTTAATCCTTAATATCAAACACTGATCACTGAAAGGTTCTTAGTTTGGGTCCAGGATCAGGACTCCGGTGTGATCCGGGACGTGAGAGACCAAAGTCCCTTTTTAACATTTCGCTTTCAGCCTTCAGGAACAAAAACCACTGAGCCGGCCTACAGAAGCATTACACTGACGTCTTGTAAAGGATCCAGGAGTGTGGGAACTGTCTGGGCTCTGAGGACGGTTGTAGACCCGTTGGTGGTTTCGTATTTTAGCACTTTTTGTACCCGATATTTGATCATGATCGTGTTTTTAAAGCCAATGTTTTTATACTAAACTTACATTTCAGGAAGAAACTTGCATTTTGTAAAGAAAAGAAAACGGGAAAAAAAAAACCGTGGTGTGATATTTCAGAGCTCTCTGGGGGCCGAGGAGAGCGAGAGGGTGTTCAGGACCAAAGATCTGAAGTCAGCCAGTCGTGTTCTGCCCACAGGAACCAGTCTGTGTCTGATGGGTCAGATCCACAAACCTTTAAAACACTAGAACACAGCATGAGAGAACGCAGGAACCTGTTTACACAATCACTGAACTAACATGAGATCCAGGTCTCCCGGACCCCCCCTGCTGAAACAGATAGAACCAGTCAGGTAGTGAAAACCAGCAGGTTCTTGATGACTGAATCATGTGGACTGACTGGCTTCAGGACTCTTCACTCCCATTGGTCCCCCTGACCTGTCAGTCAAACCACTAAAAAGCCATTAACAGCACTACAGGGTCTGGCCTCCCTACTGTATGTTGGACTGTTGCATGATGGGAGTTTTCAGCGGCGGTCTTCATATTGAAGGCTGCTGCGAGTGATGTCATTGTCGTTGATTGGTGGATTCAGGAGCGGGAGGTTCCCATTGGTCCCTCATTGGAGGGACGTCCCGCCCCCTGTACTTGTGTCCTCGTCCGTCCCTTGTGACCCTGAATGGTTGATCTGGATTCTGGTGAGAACGCAGCAGCTGAGTCTGGATCAGCGTTTTCTAAATCCACTTTAATATGTGAAAACATTTCTGTACTTGTTATTGATATTTAGGAGGATGTCCGCTGGGCGAGGGGAGTCTCTGTCAGCCAATCACAATAAAGATGAACCGTGCTGCCCAATCAGATGTCTTGTTGTCTGTTTACTCTGTCAGGACTGAACCTCTGAGCGCAGCAGATAACCTTTGCATCATGGGAACAACACTTCGAGTTTGTTTGTCCCAAACAGGCGTTGCATCATTAGATTACCAGCACATTGCTGAGGTCGCCCCGTGACTCTGACGTCCTTTCTTCACGTCCACAGATCAGCTGGGCAAAGATCTCGTCCTCCAACGTTTACAGAATTGACAACGATGTGTTTAACTCGTGTCTCTTTAAAACAAAGTCCTGTTTGACTAAATCAGTTTATGAGTGTAACCAAAGCGACTCTCTCAAGTTGTTTGTTTTGCAGTCCGTGCAGCAGATCCGCCGTCGTCTTCGTGCAAACAGCTCGCCACTCTCACAGGACTTTCCCACAAAGGAACGCGCTGCAGCTGCCGGCTGAAGCATCTACTGCACAGAGTCCAAAACAAACAACTTGAGAAAGCCACTCTGCAGGCTGAACGGCCGGAGGTCTATTGTTCTTTGTCATACTGGGAAATACTTGATTGCAGTACAAGTAAACAGCATTCGTTTGTGTCGCGGCTGAAGCGGAGCTGATTCTCGTCGCTGGGTTGTATAACACGGCGTCGTGCAGTATGCAGGGACACGTTTAAAACCATAACGATAACTAAATACAGTCAAGCAGAAGTACAAAGCAGCAACTTCCTTCCCGTTCTGCAGGAAAGACGTGATCGTCTGGTTCCTCCAGCTCGACATGAACTCATGATGCAAACATGGAAAGTCTTCAGTGTGACCTCTGACCTTCAGCTGTGTGTGTGTGTGCGTTATCAGACAGATGATAGAGGGGTGAGTGTGTGGGAGACACAGCAGACCTGATAGAGCTGATATCTGTCTTGTGTGGTCTCTGTCTCGACTGTAGACTTCAACGCAGTATTTATTTGTGTTAACATGTAAATTAAAACTAATTACATTTCCAAAACTGAAGTGACTCATACGACCTTGCAAATCCAGATCATGTCAGAGCCGGTCCGTTAAAAACCAGTTCAGCTGCTGTAATCCAGACCTGCCACGTCAGCCCCGGCGTCCTCTGCACTCAGCACTCACCTCGTGTTTTAGTCATAATAGTGATGAATCCAGTCCTGTGAGAACAGGTGAGGTCAGCGTTCCTGTTGTTTCCCACAGTGATGATGAACCTGATCTGATGAAAACACACCTCCTGTTTGGTGATCTACCCCAGTGAGGGATCAGTAAAGTCTTATCTTATCTTCACAGCCCTGAACAAAGGCCTGGGTTTCCGTGCCGTGCGTGATGTGCTGTAATCTGTGACTGTTGGACAGACGCTGTATGTTTATTGCGTCCTGGAGATGTTTCTGCACGCCGTGATGTTGACAGACGTGTTTCTGGATAGTAAAGATCTGATCTGTAGCCGGCTGAGAGATCACAGGCTGGAACAGAGCACGAACAGATGATCCAGCTGTGCCAGACGTCTATTTAATTCACTCCAAACCTACGATGTCTCATTTCATTAAACGGCCGTTACTTCGACTCCTCGCCTGCATCTCTGGTTGGAGGGACTAAAGGCCGGTTTATACTTCTGCTTCGAGTCGACGCCGTCGTGAGCATTTAGAGGGGAGATGGTTGTAACATTTCTGTCTGTAACTCGGAGCTCTTTTAAGCCGGTGTGTTTAAAATCTGACACAACCTGGTTTCACGTGTCTGTTATTAAATGTCTCTGCAACACAGACAGAAAATGCATTAAGTCTCAAACACAGGGAGGAAAACGTTCCAGTTCAGCCCACAGTCTGGGTTAGGAACAAGCCCTGGGGTGAAATGTAACAATATGTATTCTGTAATATGAGAAAAACATGATTCTATAAGCTTTTTATTCAACACTTGAACTGTTTTTTAACATAATTTATGTGTGTGTTTGTGCACCGTCACAGAGAACAACAATAAAACTAATAGATTTCAGTTTGATGAGTTTAACTACAAAGCAGGAAATGCAAAAGCTGATTACAGGATGCTAAACTGAGCTTGTGCAGAGTGAATCGGGTGATTCGTAACTCGTTCCTGATCGGAGAAACAGGACGGTGTTGTGTTTTGCTTTGGCGATGAGGTGCTACACGTGGACAAACACGCAGTTTTACACGTAAATAAATGTAGAAATATGTAAATATGGAATAAACAAATGCAAGTTAAAATAATAAAAAGTATTTGCAGAGAAAGAACAACGTCGCGTATGTTTACATGTGCATTATATAATAATAACAAAATAAAAATAAAACAACAAACAACAAATATGTGCATTATGTCTCCCCTACTTGTGTGTTGGTGTCTGCATCGCTCTACAGTTACAAAAGGTTAGTTGGCGGTGGGGTTTCTGCGAGTCTCCTCGCTGCTGTTTTGAGTTTAGCCGCCGTTGTTGTTGTTGTTGTTGTTTCTCTACAAACAATGATCGATGTTGAACAGCAGCTACTTTTAGTGAAATCACTAAAAAGCAGAAACGTTCCCTTTTTGTGGAGGCTGAGCGTCAGGCTACGGCGTGGATTACACACTGGCCTGAGGAGGCGAGGAGGCGAGGAGAGGAATCTAGGAGGTACACACTGAGAAGTGGCATCATTTGAGCGTCTGATCTCTGAGTGTGAACATCTGCCCAACGATCCCACAATGCACTGCTCTGCGTGTTACAGATGTCGAGCGTCTCCGCAGCTGGCAGCGATCAGTGAGTGTGTGAAATCTGCGAGGCGTCTGACTCTGGAGGAAGTGACATCACGCCGATGTGTGTCAAACGTTTTTAAAACTTCACGAGCAACAGGAAGTGATGCGTAAACATGAAACCCCAGAACAGGGAACAGAGCGGCGTTCAGGCAGGCAGGTGTTCCACATCAGCACTGCGACTGCCACACGGGAAAGGTCGGAGGTCACGGCGGCTTGAGGAGGCGTGTGTGTGTGTGACTGACAGTCGGTGTAACTTGAGTCTGAACAAACAGCAGGTTAAAGAGAAACAGATCTGCTGCTTCATTTCAATCAGTTTCAAACGTATTTATTTATTTTACGTGAACCTGGAGTAAAGTGGTTCCTTAATGAGAACCAACAGAGCAGCAGTTACAGTCAGCACAGAACGACACATGTCCCTCCATTACTGAGTGACCTCCACTGGCCCCCCGGGGCCTCCAGAGTCAGATTCAAATCTCTAATGCTGCATACAGAGTGACTACTGGGTCTGCACCATCTACCTAAGCTCCACAATACAAGCCTACGTTGCTTCTGGGCCACTGCGCTCCTCCAACGAACGCCGCCTGGCTCTGCGATGGTGGAACAAGCTGCCACACGCCACCAGAGCAGGGCGACCCTCTCTAACTTCAAGAAGCTCCTGAAAACTCTGCAGAGAACGCTTCCTCTAACCTCCAACGTACACATCACATGATGTCACGATGCTCGCGTCTGCATAACCTGCATAATCATTTCAGTCTCTCGTTAAATGTCACATGTCATGTATGTGGGAGAGACCCTGAACGTGCAGAAAGTTTTGAACGTGAGCAGAAAACCTGCTGAAACACAGGAGCTATTAAAGTGCCGGAGTTTATAACTGAATTAAAATGAATTCATTTCTCATTGAAGTGAAAAGGAGCCACAGTCACATTTAAAGAGGTTCCTTCCCCAAACAAAGACACAAAGAGGAGGGAAGACTGAATCATGACTCAGCAGATATTAAATAAGTTGATCGTTAACCAGAATGCAGTAAATGAAATGTTTAATGCTGGTGAGGACGTCCACGACCTCCTTATTAACATGTGTCCACTCTAATGCTGAAGCAAAACCTGCAACATCAAAATCCATCTTCTATAAAATCACTAATTCACGAGTCGCTTTTTAGAAATAAAGTTTGTGAGGGTCTGAAAGAGGTGGGCAGCGGACCAAACCACTGCGAGGCGTAAGAGGGGGGAGGACGTCTTCTTGCAAAACTTAAGCAGCAGAGTCGTAGCAGAGAGCGAGAGCTGACGGACAGCAGGGGTCATATTGTGAAGGTGTCACTGTGGGCTCTGGGTAACTGTGACGGCAGAATCTTTTACAAACAATCATTCGAATTAACGGAGGAAATGATCAGCAGATTGATCCAGAATGAAAAGAACCGTGAGCTGCAGTCAGATACTGAACAGTTCAGCTGCAGCTCAACAACTACTGCAGCAACATCCTGCTTTATGTTAATGAGGAGGAAGAGGAATCGGAGGAGATGTAACAGTACAACATGTTACTGCTTTAATACTTTCACTGAAGGGTCATGTGACCTCCCCCTCCTCCTCTGCAGCGTCTTCTCTCAAAGCTCATCGGACAGAAACGACTTCCAGACGCCGTCAGCGAGTTTCTGTTTTATAAAAAGCAGCTGCTGACTTCAGTCCAATGGCAGAGTTTAAAGTCCCGGATGGGTTTACAGTGAACACATATATGTGTGTGTGTGTGTGTGTGTGTGTGTGTGTGTGTGTGTCAGTGTGTGTGCGTGATGTATAGGAAGGAACATTTCAACATGTTATTTCACTTTAATGAGCACACTGCTGGCAGAGAAATGAAGAAACAGAAGGTTTGTGTTTCATCAGGAACTGCTGAGGAGTGTGTGTCAGCGTGTGTGTGTCAGTGTGTGTGTGTCAGTGTGTGTGTGTCAGTGTGTGTGTGTCAGTGTGTGTGTCAGTGTGTGTGTGTCAGTGTGTGTGTCAGTGTGTGTGTGTCAGTGTGTGTGTGTCAGTGTGTGTGTCAGTGTGTGTGTGTCAGTGTGTGTGTCAGTGTGTGTGTGTCAGTGTGTGTGTGTCAGTGTGTGTGTGTGTGTGTGTGTGTGTGTGTGTGTAGTGTGTGTGTGTCAGTGTGTGTGTGATATCCAGAGAGATTTGGCCGCCCTCCTGTTTTGTGTCTCTCTCTCTCCAGGATGATCAATACTGACAGCTCTGAAGTGCCTCAATACAAGTGTGTTTGTGTGTGTGTGTGTGTGTGTGTGTTGTATATGTGTGTGTGTGTGTGTGTGTGTTTAATGTATATGTGTGTGTGTGTGTGTGTGTGTTTAATGTGCATTTGAGTTTTCCAGTTTAAGATTTTCCGCTTTTGACAAACCTCTTGACCTCCAACATACCAACAAAAAAACCCTGGAAACTCTTCAAGGACCTCTGGAACCACCCTTAGAACCCCCGAGACCTCCATAAGAACTCTTGGAAACTCCCCAATAACCCCTGAAACTCCCGAGGAACTTTAGAAACTGCTCCAATCAACATGAAATATAACAAGAACCTGTGAGACTCCTGAAAATCCTCACCAGATGCTCTTTGATACTCCGCAAGAACCTCCAAAACACAACCTCACCCGCAACACTTACAAGCTCCTTCAGAACCTGTGAGACTCCTAGAACCTCACCAATGACTCCTAAGGCCTCCAAGAACGACCTTCAGAACATCTAGAAGCTCACCAATGACTCTCAGAACCTACCAAAAGAACCTTCACAAAGTCCAGAACATTATCAATGATTTTTAGAACCTTTGTCAATAAACGGTAGCTGTTTCTTAGTCTGCGTTCTCGTCTGAGTCTGAGTACTGTTCCAATTAAAAAGTCTGCATCTAGCCAAGTACAGTCAAATCCCCGGATGTGTTCTCTCTCCGCCCGTTTTACAGAGCTTCTGTGGTGAATGAATGCATTTTGCGCCAAAAAGAGGACTTCTGGAACCTCACTAGTGAGTCTTAGATCCTCTACAGGAACCCCAAAATCACCTGAACACTTCACCAACAACAGTTCCCTTCAGAAACTGTGAGAATACTAGAACCTCACCAATGACTCCTAAGGCCTCCAAGAAGAATCTTCAGAACATCCAGAACCTCATCAATTATTTTTGGAACCTTGATCTATAAACAGTGACACTGCTGGAACATCATCAGTGAGTCTTAGATCCTCTACAGGAACCCTAAAATCACCTGATACCTCACCAGCAAGACTTACAAGCTCCTTCAGAACCTATGAGAACCTAACCTCCCCAATAAACCACAGAACATCTTTAAGAACCTCAGAAACTTGTAAAGCTTTATCAACACCTATTAGAATGTTTTTGAGAACCTTTGAAACCATTGGAACCTCAACAACAAGCTCTTTCAGAACCTATGAGACTCCTGGGACCTTACCAATGACCTTTAGAACCTCTTTAAGAACCTCAGAAACTTGTAAAGCTTTATCAACACCTATTAGAATGTTTTTGAGAACCTTTGAAACCATTGGAACCTCAACAACAAGCTCTTTCAGAACCTATGAGACTCCTGGGACCTTACCAATGACCTTTAGAACCTCTTTAAGAACCTCAGAAACTTGTAAAGCTTTATCAACACCTATTAGAATGTTTTCGAGAACCTTTGAAACCATTGGAACCTCAACAACAAGCTCTTTCAGAACCTATGAGACTCCTGGGACCTTACCAATGACCTTTAGAACATCTTTAAGAACCTCAGAAACTTGTAAAGCTTTATCAACACCTATTAGAATGTTTTCGAGAACCTTTGAAACCATTGGAACCTCAACAACAAGCTCTTTCAGAACCTATGAGACTCCTGGGACCTTACCAATGACCTTTAGAACCTCTTTAAGAACCTCAGAATCAACAACCATTGCTATATCCCGTGGATAGAACTGTGGCCTCACAGGAAGAAGGTCCCCGATTCAAACCCCGGTCTTCACAGCCGTTCTGTGTGAAGTTTACATGTTCTCCCCGTGTCTGCATGGGTTTTCTTCCAGGTCCTCTGGTTTCCCCCACCATCAAAAACAGGTTCTTCAGTCAGGGCCGTTGACCAGGGACCCTGGCTCAGATCTGGAGTTGGTCCCACTGCTGGGTTAAATGCAGAGAACGAATTTCATTATGTGTATATGATAATGAAAGTACAAAAGAGTACATCTCTAATTATGAATTATTATTATTATTACTAGAACATTCTAGAGAACATTTGGAACCTCACCAGCCTGCTCCTTCAGAAACTGTGAAACCCAGGAAGTCATCAACACTTAAAGCTCTCAAACATCTGAAGCCACCTCCTGGAACAGAATCAGGACCTGCTGGAACTTCCTCCAGGACTCCTGGTTGTCTTGGAACCCAGTTTGGGAACCCGTTTAGCTTCCAGTGGTATAAAGAACCTATTTTATTATTTTTTACTTCCTCCAATCCAGACTGCCTCAAAGCATCGACACTAATACGACTGCTACTAAAACTGTGTGTGGTTCCTTTTGGGTAATTGGTAGAATAATATTGTGACAGGCCGAGTGACGAACGGGCCCCTAGCACACACGCACACACACACACATACACACACACAGACACACACACACACACACACGCACACACACACACACACGCACACACACACGCAGACATACACACAGACACACACACACACACACACTGACACACACAGACACACACACACAGACACACACAGACA
>NW_025741364.1:0-8277 GCF_021292245.1 Micropterus dolomieu
GGTCTTATGTCTCACTGGTCTTACTGGTCTTACAGGCCTCACTTGTGTTACAGGCCTCACTGGTCTTACAGGTCTTATGTCTCACTGGTCTTACTGGTCTTACAGTCCTCACTTGTGTTACAGGCCTCACTTGTGTTACAGGCCTCACTGGTCTTACAGTCCTCACTTGTGTTACAGGCCTCACTGGTGTTACAGGCCTCACTGGTCTTACAGTCCTCACTTGTGTTACAGGCCTCACTGGTCTTACAGGCCTCACTTGTGTTACAGGCCTCACTGGTCTTACAGTCCTCACTTGTGTTACAGGCCTCACTTGTGTTACAGGCCTCACTGGTCTTACAGGCCTCACTTGTGTTACAGGCCTCACTGGTCTCACAGGCCTCACTGGTCTTACAGGCCTCACTTGTGTTACAGGTCTCACTGGTCTTACAGGCCTCACTTGTGTTACAGGTCTCACTGGTCTTACAGGTCTTATGTCTCACTGGTCTTACAGGCCTCACTTGTGTTACAGGCCTCACTGGTCTTACAGGTCTTATGTCTCACTGGTCTTACTGGTCTTACAGGCCTCACTTGTGTTACAGGCCTCACTGGTCTTACAGTCCTCACTTGTGTTACAGGCCTCACTGGTCTTAGGTTACAGGTGTGAGTGTCCCAGGGGGTTCTGGGGGTCTAGAGGACAGAGCCACTGGGTTTGCACTGACCTGCATGTTGACCCCGAAGGTCCAGATGTAGAGAGAGTACACGGGTTTCCGGAGCCAGGTGGGGAGCTCCACCCCATTCAGACGACCCCAGGCCCGAGAGAGGAGGCGAGTCGGGAAGGAGCGGTACAACGCCACCTTCAGCACCAAACAGGAAACTACATGTCAGTCGTTAATATCTGGTTTTCAGAAGGAGGAATTTACTGAAAAACTTTACTTTTGTAGAAAACGAAGGAGGCGGTGAAAGACAGAAGCATAAAAACATGCGTAAACGTAGAAAAGGAAGAAGAGCAGAAGACGGCAGAGAAAATGGAGTAAGTGAGAGATAAAAGGTGTGCTTCAACTGAGCGCTGTGACTGCCGAGCTTTTCAGAAGGTCCATGAACGCAGCACAGAGCTGCTGTCTCCATCATCAGACGCTGTTTTCTGACCTGCAGCGTCTTTGTTTGTCACGAGTGTGAAAGCATGGTGATATTTCTGCTTGATGGTGCCGTGGACAGGCCGTTACCTGCATGTTTAAACACCTGAGACTCAGCGTCCGTAAAGGGATAGCTCAGGATGTTTGCAGTGCGTCTCTGAGGTACTTGTACATGGTCATCGTGTTTCCTGCGACAGATGGCGGTCGCTGTGTCCTCATTTTGGAGAAGCAGAGAGTTGTACTGAAACTAAGCTACGTGTACTGCTGTGGACACAACCGGAGACCAGCTGGGAGATCAGACTGAAACCAAACTTCACTTTCCTACAGACTTTAAAGATGCGTTCTTGTGTTTGAACAAAGACGATTCATGGTCACCATGGAGATTTCAGCGTGTTCCTCTGAATGATGCTGCTTCTCTGAATCCAGACAATCACTCCATGAAACCCTCTCTGAAGAGGACTAAGGCTGGACTGGAAGCCTTATTTGTCCGTACTGATGTGTCCTAATGCAGTATGCAATAAAAGCAAAATCTGCAGCCTGCATCGAACCAGTCTACCTGTCGTACTGTGTCCCATAATGCAAAGTGCTAGAACAGTAACAACTAACGGTATTTTCTTCAACAACAGAACGTTTTTTTTACAATTTGAATGTGTTATTTCATCACTAAATCCACTTCAGAGAAGTTTTGAGGCGAGAAATCAGCTGTGTAGATTTGGAATATTGGCACTTTTACGAAAGTTGATGGTAAAATCGAACATGTGCTCCAACGCTTTCGAAGTTGAGAAACTCCACAAACGGCAGCAGGGGAAGCTAACGAGCCGGCCGGCCAGTCAGCTATTTACTTATATCAAGACACATCTGGCTCCTGATGGACAGGAAATTCTTGTCTGGTGAAGCACTTAAGCACAAAAAACTAAAAACTAAAGTAACATTACATTGTTAGTGTCACGTTACAGTACTTTTTATTTGATATAATTCTTATTTATGCGCAAACATTCGCAAGCAAGCTAGCTAGATCGGCTGCAGCCTTGTTCTCCATACACAGGATTACGTTTAAAAAAAGTTTTAGGTGGTTCTTCCTTTTATATTCCACCTATTGACTTCTGATTTCTCAGCCTGGCCTAGCATACTGCAAAACAACATTTAAAAGTTTCATTCTGCATGCTGCAGTAGTATGTCCGCCAGAGAGACCCCTGCTGAAGAGCACTGCTGTCTAAATAAATGAAACCTCACGTTTCCCTTCTGCCTCTTCTGGACGTTAAGTTCTTCTGTACACTCTGGTTTGAAAAGTCTCCCTTTCGTCTTCACAGTGAACAGCACTTTGTCTTCAATGTCTTAGTCACTCATTTAAATGTTCTTTCATTCGCTGTCTCTTCCACAAACCGCTGAAAGTCTGAGGTAAAGAGCTGAGGATATTACACCCAGCTTGCTGCTGTCCACAGCAGTACGCTGCTTTAGCTTCCATGCTAGTACAACTCTCTCCTGGTCCAAACTGCTGTCTACTGCAGGTAATACACTGACTGTGTATAAGTACCACGTCCCGTTAACAATGAGTGTGCGCTCATCTGAGTTAGAATTGAAGACTTGAAGCCCTGATGCTGGACCGGAGGCTCGTGGAGGCCTGATCCAGACGGTTCATGCTGTCTCTCCTGTCACTGTTTCCATCTGTATGAACCCCGTTGTTATTCGTTTAACCAGAAGCCAGTCAGCAGCCGCTCTTACCCGTTTGGCCAGCGGCTGGAGAGCGCTGACGGACAGGATGAAGCAGAGGAAGGCGATTGGCCGACGGCGCCAAGGGGTGGGGCGACACACGCCACCAGTGAGCGTGCTCAGACGGTGACGGAGAGCCAAACGAGGCACCTGGAGCCTGATTATGATAATTAGATTTAGATTAGAGAGTGATGAAGGAAGAGGAAAATTATTCAGAAACCTGAGGCAGGAGAAAGGAGGAGGAGGGAGGCGAAGGGATGGAGAGGTAAAAATTATGGAAACACTAAGAAAATGCATCCAAAACAAAAACAACATAAGATTGATACGTTAGTGAAAAATGAAAACATGACAAATAAATTTAAGAAAAGAAATAAAATTATTAATTTCATAGGCAGAGGACGAAGGGGTTGTTTCCCTCCTGATCTGTAATCTGATTGGCTTCAAAGTTTACATAACGTCATTTCTGAAGGACCATACAGTAGTTTTCCTTATCACTGACGACCTTTTAACCTCTCGTGTTAACAGAGCCTTTAAATCTGTGTTTCCTTCTGTCAGCTGCTTTCAGTTCAAATCAACTCACAGAGACACACCCAAATGAAAGCCCAACGTCCAGGACAAGAACCCCAGACATCCAGGACAAGAAACCCCAGACGTCCAGAACAAGAAACGAGACGACCAGTGCCAGAAACCCAGACGTCCAGGACAAGAAACCCCAGACATCCAGAACAAGAAGCGAGACAACCAGGACAAGAAACGAGACGACCAGTGCAAGAAACCCAGACGTCCAGGACAAGAAACCCCAGACGTCCAGGACAAGAAACCCCAGACGTCCAGAACAAGAAACGAGACGACCAGTGCCAGAAACCCAGACGTCCAGGACAAGAAACCCCAGACGTCCAGAACAAGAAACGAGACAACCAGGACAAGAAACGAGACGACCAGTGCAAGAAACCCAGACGTCCAGGACAAGAAACCCCAGACATCCAGGACAAGAAACCCCAGACGTCCAGAACAAGAAACCCCAGACGTCCAGAACAAGAAACGAGACAACCAGGACAAGAAACGAGACGACCAGTGCAAGAAACCCAGACGTCCAGGACAAGAAACCCCAGACATCCAGTGCAAGAAACCCAGACGTCCAGGACAAGAAACCCCAGACATCCAGGACAAGAAACCCCAGACATCCAGGACAAGAAACCCCAGACATCCAGGACAAGAAACCCCAGACGTCCAGAACAAGAAACGAGACGACCAGTGCCAGAAACCCAGACGTCCAGGACAAGAAACCCCAGACGTCCAGAACAAGAAACGAGACAACCAGGACAAGAAACGAGACGACCAGTGCAAGAAACTCACACGTCCAGGACAAGAAACCCCAGACGTCCAGAACAAGACACGAGATGACCAGTGCAAGAAACCGGATGACCAGTGCAAGAAACCCAGACGTCCAGGACAAGAAACGAGACGACCAGTGCAAGAAACCCAGACGTCCAGGACAAGAAACCCCAGACATCCAGGACAAGAAACCCCAGACGTCCAGAACAAGAAACGAGACGACCAGTGCCAGAAAACCAGACGTTCAGGACAAGAAACGAGACAACCAGGACAAGAAATGAGACGACCAGTGCCAGAAACCCAGACGTCCAGGACAAGAAACCCCAGACGTCCAGAACAAGAAACGAGACGACCAGGTGAAGAAACGAGACGACCAGGACAAGAAACGGGACGACCAGTGCAAGAAACCCACATGTCCAGGACAAGAAACCCCAGACGTCAAGAACTGGGAGACCCCAGACGTCCAGAACAAGAAACGAGACGACCAGGTGAAGACACGAGATGACCAGGACAAGAAACGGGACGACCAGTGCAAGAAACCCACATGTCCAGGACAAGAAACCCCAGACGTCAAGAACTGGGAGACCCCAGACGTCCAGAACAAGAAACGAGACGACCAGGTGAAGACACGAGATGACCAGGACAAGAAACGGGACGACCAGTGCAAGAAACCCACATGTCCAGGACAAGAAACCCCAGACGTCAAGAACTGGGAGACCCCAGACGTCCAGAACAAGAAACGAGACGACCAGGTGAAGACACGAGATGACCAGGACAAGAAACGGGACGACCAGTGCAAGAAACCCACATGTCCAGGACAAGAAACCCCAGACGTCAAGAACTGGGAGACCCCAGACGTCCAGAACAAGAAACGAGACGACCAGGTGAAGACACGAGATGACCAGGACAAGAAACGGGACGACCAGTGCAAGAAACCCACATGTCCAGGACAAGAAACCCCAGACGTCAAGAACTGGGAGACCCCAGACGTCCAGAACAAGAAACGAGACGACCAGGTGAAGACACGAGATGACCAGGACAAGAAACGGGACGACCAGTGCAAGAAACCCACATGTCCAGGACAAGAAACCCCAGACGTCAAGAACTGGGAGACCCCAGACGTCCAGAACAAGAAACGAGACGACCAGGTGAAGACACGAGATGACCAGGACAAGAAACGGGATGACCAGTGCAAGAAACCCCAGACGTCCAGGACAAGAAACCCCAGACGTCCAGGACAAGAAACCCCAGACGTCCAGGACAAGAAACCCCAGACGTCCAGAACAAGAAACCCCAGACGTCCAGGACAAGAAACGAGACGACCAGGACAAGAAACCCCCGACGTCCAGAACAAGAAACGAGACGACCAGTGCAAGAAACGAGACGACCAGTGCAAGAAACGAGACGACCAGTGCAAGAAACGAGACGACCAGTGCAAGAAACGAGACGACCAGTGCAAGAAACCCACACGCCAGGACAAGAAACCCAGACGAGCAGGACAAGAAACCCAGATGACCAGGACAAGAAACCCAGAGGACCAGGACAAGAAACCCAGAGGACCAGGACAAGAAACGAGATGTCCAGGACAAGAAACCCAGAGGACCAGGACAGGAAACCCAGACGTCCAGGACAAGAAAACCAGACGTCCAGGACAAGAAACCCAGACGAGCAGGACAAGAAACCCAGATGTCCAGGACAAGAAACCCAGAGGACCAGTGCAAGAAACGAGATGTCCAGGACAAGAAACCCAGACGTCCAGGACAGGAAACCCAGACGTCCAGGACAAGAAAACCAGACGTCCAGGACAAGAAACCCAGACATCCAGGACAAGAAACGAAACGACCAGGACAAGAAACCCAGACGTCCAGGACAAGAAACGAAACGACCAGGACAAGAAACGAGACAACCAGAATAAGAAATCCAAATCCAGGACAGAATGCTAAAATGACCCAATTTCTGGACACTGGAAAGTAGTCCCACGATAATATAAGATAAATGATTACATGAAATCATAAATACTGAGAGTATAGAAACAAATACAGACGTACTTTGTCGGGTGAAACAGACAGAAGGCTCAACCATGTAAAACTACTGAGCAGTCCTCTGTGAAGAGCAAAATAAAATAAAACATGAAAAAAAAGACTGTAAAAATCTGACAGGAAGCAGGAGGAAGACAGTGACAGGAAGTAAAGAGAGAAAACAGACAATGAAGGAAAAAAATAAGGGTGGAGGAGGAGGAGGAGGGTGGAGAGGACGCTAATGGAGCACACACTCGCTAACAGCTCAACTACAGCAGGAATGCAGTAATGCTAACACGCCAACAAAATATCTGATCCTCTGAAAAACAGCAGACCACCCTGCACTGTGACTGTTTCCACGGTGTGTTCAATATAAACAAGTAAACATATAACTGTCTGAGTGGTGTTAGTGTACGCAGATGAAGATCAGATCACATTTTATGACCAGCTTAAGCAGAAATCCAGGTGATTCAAAATGTTCACATACTTTCTCCTGAGACTGTAGATGTGTGTTTGAAGCTATCTGGGTTATCACAGGATCAACTGGAAAGAGGCTAACGCAGGCTAAGCTAAAGCTAAAATAGCTGACCTGCTATTAGAGACCACACACACTAATCTCTACCCTCCCCCACCCCTCCCCCTTCTGCCTCAGACTGTTTACTTACTCAGAGAAATACTTTTAATCTTTATACTTGAAACTCCTGCTCACCCTCTCTCTTTTCTTCCTCTCCCACCTGAGTCTTCCTCACCCCTCTTCCTCTCTCTCTCCCACCTGAATCGTGCTGTCGCTCTCGTCCTCACCCCTCTTCCTACATCTCTCTCTCTCTCTCCGTCGGTCGAGCGCCGCCACCTCAGCAGGTCGTGTCTCCGCCGCGTGCTGCCGCCGCGGTGACGAGGGAAGAACCTCACCATGAACGTTTGGTTGGTAAAGACGCAGCAGAGAAAGACGGGCGATGACACATGCTGACGTTTAGATCGCACAGGTGAGAGCGGACAGGTGAGTGTGTTCACTCAGAGGACAGCAGCACGAGTGACAGAGAGAGAGAGAGGGGTGCTAATACTACTGAGCCCGCCCTCCCCCCTCCCTCCCTCTCCCTCCCTCTCCCTCTCTCACCCCTCCCTTATATAAAATACTGTCGTGTGAGAATCCTGATGGTTATTTTAATAAAATGTGAAGAAATAAAAACCGGACAGATCAATAAAGAAGCTCAGTAAAACAATCCTTCTTTAGTCCAATCAGAGCCTACATGTCTCCTGCAGTTACTGACGGACCAATCCGGAGGCAGGAGGGGAAGTGGGGAGAGGGTCCAGGACCTGAGTGAGGTGGTGATGTGTCAGTGCAGCAGGGCAGAGTGATATCATCACTGTGACATCACCTCTCACCCAGTGACCCGGCTGATGACAGCTGCATGTTAGCATGTTAGCACTGTGACGTCACGTCTCACCCAGTGACCCGGCTGATGACAGCTGCATGTTAGCACTGTGACGTCACGTCTCACCCAGTGACCCGGCTGATGACAGCTGCATGTTAGCATGTTAGCACTGTGACGTCACGTCTCACCCAGTGACCCGGCTGATGACAGCTGCATGTTAGCATGTTAGCACTGTGATGTCATGTCTCACCCAGTGACCCGGCTGATGACAGCTGCATGTTAGCATGTTAGCACTGTGACGTCACGTCTCACCCAGTGACCCGGCTGATGACAGCTGCATGTTAGCATGTTAGCAGCTGTGACGTCATGTCTCACCCAGTGACCCGGCTGATGACAGCTGCATGTTAGCATGTTAGCACTGTGACGTCACCTCTCACCCAGTGACCCGGCTGATGACAGCTGCATGTTAGCATGTTAGCACTGTGACGTCACGTCTCACCCAGTGACCCGGCTGATGACAGCTGCATGTTAGCATGTTAGCACTGTGATGTCATGTCTCACCCAGTGACCCGGCTGATGACAGCTGCATGTTAGCATGTTAGCACTGTGATGTCATGTCTCACCCAGTGACCCGGCTGATGACAGCTGCATGTTAGCATGTTAGCACTGTGACGTCATGTCTCACCCAGTGACCCGGCTGATGACAGCTGCATGTTAGCATGTTAGCAC
>NW_025741365.1:0-10950 GCF_021292245.1 Micropterus dolomieu
GCGCCGAAAGAGATCCGTATCAGGGAGACTCGAAGCCGCAGGTGAATCCGCTGGATGGACCGGAGTGTCGTTAGACAAGGCTGCATAGCGGTTGGAGAGGCCGATGTCCGGAGGAGAGGCAGCCCCATCCGAGCCTCTCTTGCAGCCACGGACCACCACTTCAGCCCAGGTTGACTGATGCTTCGGAGTCGAGCAGGATGAAAGCCTGGGAAGACTAGAGGGGTCCCAAAACACGGTGTCCTGGATGTTAGCGGTTGCGCTAAGAGAAACAATCTGTTTGGCTTGTACTGAAGCTACATCCATAAAGCCAGTCAGCAGGGAATCTTTCTCTTTGAGTTCCTCTGAAAGTCGTCGGATGTCTTCCATAAGGTCAGCAATCTTCTTGTTCGCTTTCTTAAGGAGTGAGCAGTCCTCATGGGGCAGAGTTATCTCGGCTTGCATAGTCACCGGAGCTTTGTTGCGATCAGTAGCGTTGATCGCGTTTTTACGGTCATCTATCTTAAAATCCATGTCGGATGACTAAAATCCTTAACCCACGTAAAACTTAAATAAAGTTAAGTTAAATAAAAGGATATAAAAAAAAAAAATGTAACGAAAAAAGTGGATTAAAACTGGATAAGAGTCCGGTTCAAGACGGAACTTCCGACAGGTGGCTACAGACGCCAACGCATGCGCAGAGTGCAGATTACGTCAGCAATTACGTCAGAGATCTTGTGACAAGATGATGCAACCACATAAGCCAACAATAACAGGGTCTTCACAAGGAGAACTGATGGTGATCAGGTCGGCTGAGAATATTACTGGCCTTATTGTAAACTAAACTATAAGTGTTCCCCTTCAGTGATCCTTACCTTACCGGCGTAGTGCAGCACACTGAACATCAGTTTATCTTTGTGTTGTTTGGGTTTGGAGAATTTCACGTGACCGGTGTGGGTGTTCAGCAGCTTGTCCACGAAGGTAAAATCTGTGGCTTTGGGGAACCAGCACTCCTCGTCGAGCAGGGCCAGGATGCCTGGAGGGTTGTTCTGCAGGACAGTAAAGGACACAGATAATCAGTAGCAGTTATTTTTGATCAGGGTTAGCTCATTTGTCCACAGTTGGGTTTGCACGTGGGGACTGATACAGGCAGAAGTGCAGGTAAGTGCTTTTTAAAGGTTGTAAATATGACTTTTTTGAGTTAAGAATAAAAGCATCACTTCTTGCTTGGCTTGTTCTTACAGGTGTAGAGTACATAAACAGAGCCTGTTGTTTGCATTTGATACGGTGTCTTTCTTCTGCGTTTAACATTTGTGCAAATCTGCCACTGAATTTGTCTTATCAATGTAGAACTAAATAATCCTTATTATATGATTTCTCAGTTGAACTGTACCTCGTCGACCAGCAGCTCTATTATTTAATCCATATTATCATAAATATATTATATTGTTATTCATTTCACATGTTAAATTGCTACTGGAATTGTTTAGAATTTAAAAGAATAAAAATTACATTACTTTTTGTACAATAACATTTAACTGTGTAAAATGTAAGGATGTTTTTTTTAAAGAATGAACAATGCTGGTTAAATCCTCGTCTCTGCTCTGTTCATGCATGTAACTCATCATGTGTGCACTTAGAGGTTATTCTTACACTTTGCTTCTTATTCTTCACTCTCAGCGGAGACCTTTTGTAATCTTAAGATTTCTAATTATTTATAATTGTGGGCCCCGATTCACTATAAATATATCTATAAATAATTAGTCATTTCAGGCCATGCATGTGTGGGTGCAGTCCGTCCTGACCGGCCTCTCGATGAGCTCAATGCAGGGCTGCAGGTCGAGGCCGAAGTCGATGAAGTTCCACTCGATGCCCTCTCTCTTGTACTCCTCCTGCTCCAGGACAAACATGGTGTGGTTGAAGAGCTGCTGCAGACGCTCGTTGGTATAGTTGATGCAGAGCTGCTCAAAGGAGTTGTCCTGAAGCAGAGAAACGTTGCAGTGATTAGAACAACAACCTAAATACAATGAAACAAACACTCAAAGTATTTAAATGTTTGTTTTAAATTCACCTCAAAAATCTCAAAGCCAGCAATGTCCAGGATGCCCAGGAAGGAGGACGACTGCCTCTTACTCTTGTCCAGCGTCTTGTTGACTCTGGCCAGGATCCAACGAAACAGGCGCTCGTACATGGCCTTAGCCAGAGCCTCCACCGCGAAATCAGCCTGGAGGAGGAGGATGTGGGTGAAGGGTGAAGAGAGACAGTAAAAGTATTTGTTACGATTCATTTTGGGATGATAGTGATGCGACAGAAGGGTTAAACAAACACTTCTTCAAGCTCAGAGTAGGACATTAACTATGTACATTTACTCAGAGCCTCAGATACTTTGAGTATTTCCATTTTTCCTCCACCATATTTCAGAAGGAATTATACTAGAAGAGCCTTTATTTTCTGAGTTAATGAGGTTTGGTTTGCTGTCACCTGCTGCTTGGTCTGCGCCTTCTGCACCACCTCTCTGCCCACTTTAATTCGGGGGGTGAGGATGGCGCGGGTGAAGTCGGTGACATTGATGCCCTGCAGGTGACACACCTTCTGGGCGGCTGGGGTTGATGGGCAACATGACACGGGAAAGGTCAGAGATGTTTACAAGGTCAATTACAATGCTGGTGTTGGTATTTTTTAAAAATGGTTACCCGTGTTGTCAGGCATGGTCGCCTGCTCACTGTTCCTCTCCTTCTCAATCTTGACGTTGCCCAGCTGGAGAACAGTGGACACCACCTTTAACATCCCTGCAGCGAGGAACAGGAAAGTAAGAGTGACATTTAAAATGATGTTACAAATGTACTTAGAGTTTTTTGCCTGAGCCAAATGAAGAAATTACAAATATCTTCTAGTACAGAGTCCTGATCATATATTTCTATTTTCTAACACAATACAGCTGCACAGTTAGTATAATCAAAGACGTTTCAGTAAGATGTGCTGGGCAGCTGCAGAGGTCTCTTTGAAATGTTTTTTATGTGTTCAGGGAGATAGGAAGTGTGGATCTGTTATGACAGGAGTAGATTTGGAGAACATTTGGACAGCTTCTCTTTGGTTTTCCAGTGATTTTTCTTTCCCCACTCTTTTCCTGAAATGAATTCAATTTGATTCTGAACTGTGACCTTAAGATAATTAATCATAAGATTATGTTCATTCTAACTTCCTGATGTTGTTCTTTCATATTCCTGAGGGTTTTTTTTGTGGTAATATTCTCAGTAGAACAATAACTTCTTGTCTTTAAGCCGGAAAAAAGGTAATTTAGAAAGTGTTTGGGTGGATGGACAAATGGTCATTTATGAGACCTACTGAGCGAGCAAAGTGGGTTCAAGTAAAGGGTTTCGATTGTGACGTTGGTTCTGGTGGGCTCTGAGCAGTTTGTACCTAGTCTCTCCTCCTCGGTGAAGCCCATGATGTCCATGGCCTCCAGAGTCTCGTCAAACATCTCGTCATCTTCCTGACCGGAGATCTCCACGTGACCCGCCAAAAGGAAACGATAGCTGCCGAAGTCCTCCAGCAGAAGCTCCTCTAAAACACACACACGCAAACACACCAAGTGAAAGTTTTGATGATACCTTTTGTTTGCTAGTTGTCAGACCCAAAGCTGATAAACTCAACATAATTTTTCATCTTCTACAGAGATGTCCAGGGGGTGATGTCCAGATGGCGCAGTGGATAAGACACATAGGTTCAATTCCCTACTGTGACACATCCACCAATGTGTCCCTGAGCAAGACACTTAACCCCTGGTTGCTCCAGAGGCGTGCGACCTCTGACATATGTAGCAATTGTAAGTTTTTATTTTTATCCTTAGCTTATAGACTGAAAGCAGGGGCAACCTGCCGGCCTAGCTTCATCAAAAGTGAACAAACGCGCATTCAAAAAACATGAAAGATGTATTTGCTGTGCAACATGTATCTTTACTGAAATAGAAATAGAAATGTAACAAGATGACGAATGTACAGGCTCTAGAGCCAGCATGGCAAAAAACGAGACTGGTTTTATCAGCAGTTTGCATTGGAGCCATCTTTGGTCCAACAACAGCTGGGTGCAGTGACAACATGTAGCATCTTCCTGTCCACGTGGGCGGGTCGACAGGTTTGTAAAATGTCTTGAACAAACCTGAATGGATTAACATGTACAGCAGCTTTGTGAAAATAAGAACAAATAAGTCCAATGTAGAGTTTTTCAAAGGTCTTCTTTTTTCGATTTAATGCTAAGCTAGCAGTTCCCATAAGCCCATAGTCAGAAATAATGGGGGACCGTGGGGTGGTCACCCCAATAACATAAAAGTGTGTTTTAAGTTTATAGAAAAATTTTGAGTACCCCCTCCTTTGCCTCAAAATGGTTTGGTCCACTGCCTACTTCCCCCCTTTACATCACCAACACACAGTCCGGAGGGAGAGAAAGTTTGAATCGCTTCAGTAGTTGTGGAACTCCAGTAACGTTAAGTAGGCTGGCACGGCTGTTTTATTCACTTGAAACATCAGATGAAGTGATTCTTTCTCTTTAATACAGAGGATGCGGAGTCATTAATAAATTAATATAAATTAATTAATAAAATCATGACAAAAATAATATGATAACTGATGTATTTTTCCTTGAGTCGTATGTTACCTATTGTAATGTAACCTAGTTTGTTTGGTAGCCTTTCTAATAGCTTGTTGATAGTAAGTCACCCACTACAGCTAGAGATGTGCCGATCGATCTCCTCTGGACTGGAATAGGCTGCTTTTCAGCTAATTTGGCCGTGACTGACCAATGGTAAAAAGACTAGGTACATATTATACATATATGTATGTAATATTATCCATATTACACTACTAATAGCAGTACGACTTCCCTCTGTGTACACATATCCTGTGCAATTACAACTTTGGCTTTATTATTTGTGGCCCCTTTTTTCGCTTGAGAAAGTTTATGTTTATTGCCCCCCCCCCAACGGTTAGATGAAATTTACACCCTTGTCCCTGCCTTCAGTCTTGATACAGAACTAGGCTAAACAGACCTATTTTAGTACTAGATGTTTTATCTTACCTCACTCTGGGTAAGACAGCTAAGCTACAATTTCCTTGATATTTTATTTTCACTCTATAAACCCATCTTACAGTAAAAATAGTGTTTTTTTCTTGCTCATATTGTAGCTGCTCACCCCTCAGCTTGTCTTTGGCCCCTGCCACCATGTAATAGAAGATGTGAAAGGCTCTCTCAGTGTTGGCCTGACGAATACAGCGAGACTTCTCCAGCAGGTCTGTTCGGGTCAGGAGAGGGTTAAGTAGATAACCATGTCAGTTTTCAGTTACAGTGGCACTAGGCATATTATTTTGAGATCATTTTTATGTTATTTTTAACACATTTGATCAAAAGGATACAGGTGTCAATATTAGCCCCAACAAGATAGCCAGTCACATCAAAGTTGAGCTTGATGAACTTGCCCTGTGGACAGAGGAGACAACAGCAGCTACATGACACCATTAACTACTGAGGTGAGTCAAAGTCAAAGTGCTGACTTAGAAACAGATTAAAAACTTACAAATCTTGAGGAGTTATCGTTCTTGATGGTTTTGGCGTTTCCAAACGCCTCCAGGATGGGATTAGCCTGCAGCAGCTGCTTCTCCAGCTCCCCCTTCAACCCATAACAAGGTTACACACATTTTTACTTGCTTGAACCATAAATCTATTGATCCACTCCAGACTGTATAGACCTCAGCTGGCAGGCTTTTGACCAGAACAAAGAAACGTGATCACATCACTCCTGTTTTAGCCTCTTTAAACTTTTACAGAAATTCACTGTTGCTTTAAAAGATTGTGGCCTCTCACCCTGCTTTATATCTGACCTTTTAGTGATTATATTTAAATAAAATTTTCGTTTTACCGTATTTTCATTCCATGGTTTTTTTCTGCCTGAACACTTTTTCTGGTTTTTAACTGTGTTTTATATTTCTGCCCTTGTGAAACACTTTGTAACATGGATTTTGAAAAGTGCTCTATAAATAAATGCGTTGATTATTATTATTATTGCACTATATTAGGGCTGAACAATGAATCGAAATCTTATCAAAATCGCAACGTGAATCGCAACGTTTTGATAAGATTTGCAGTAGTCGTTAAAAGCAAAATGTGTGTCAGAAATCCATCCATCCATCCATCTTCAACCGCTTATCCTGCCTACAGGGTCGCGGGAACCCTGTAAAATACTATTTTGAATTAAATATTGTTGTGCTGCAGAGATGTCCCGGTCTACAAAAATTATTCTACAATAAACAATAAATTGTTTGGTGCAGATCCTTGCAAATATCAAACCATAATCATTTAAATATGTTCATGATCGTTCCCTCGATATTATGTGTATCTATCTATTCTGTGTATTTAACAGCAGACATGCACATGACAGCTGATAAGCACGTTAAATTGAATACATACATACCAAGATGTAAGACTGACACATTCAATTTTAAGTAGTGTAAAAGAGTTTACACTTACGTAGGCCAGAGATCCCCCCTGCTGCTGCGGCGGCTGCAGAAAGACACAGGAACACAAACTGGTTAGAAACTCAATGAATCTTCAACTTACTTGCCTTCTTTTTAAAAAGGTACTACATTTAACATCTCCCCAAAATTGGCTGCCCGCATGACAGCTTGAAAAGCAGCAGAGCAGCAGGACCAGAGGTCAAGCATCATTAAACCTTAAAACTAAACAAACCACAGATAGTTCTTCACTGGATTATATGCAGCTGACAGAACAGCAGCTGTAACTTGTTGGAAAGATATGAAGACTCGATGGTCATTTGTAAGTACGATCATTTTCCATTCCCTGCACCTGTTTTGCTGACATTGCTGCTATTTTATGATTTAAAAATAAATCTTCAGTCATAGATGTGAGAACAATTAGAAGCTCCAGCAGCAGCAGCAGCAGCAGACGCACAGACAACAACAGTCTGTCCTCACCTTGACCACAGCTGCAGCCACTGAATCCTGTCATGCACAGTAGAATATGTGATTTAATATTTTGTGTTCTGATACACTGTAGTTCATCACATTTAAATGAGTTAGTACAGTTTCAAATGAAGGCTCTGTCTTTCATATGATAGTAACCAAACTTTTAGTTAAGTTTGCTAAAATGTGGAACAGCTTCAAGCTAACATCACAACATACGTAACATTTTATTTATTATTACACTGAGGAAATTCATTATGGAGCCGAAGATACTTCCAGCAAAAACAATGTATAATGCATTTAAACTGAAATTGACACACAAAATATATTTGTTGGCTAAAAACAAACATGACCACTGCAGAGATACACTGTAAAGCACACAATCTTATTTTAGTTAGTTTTCTCTTAATTCATACTGTGTACAATTATTCCTTGGAATACCGTAAAACTTCAATTAATAGCCCAAGCTTTTATTTGCTTAAATCTAGGGCTGGGCGACATGGCCAAAAATGTTATCACGATAAAAACATTTCATATCATTCGATATCGATAATTATCAGGATGAAAGTCAAATCATTTCTTCCAAGTTTAAAAGCAGATTTTTGCTCCTGAGTGAAAATTTAAGAAACCAGATGGTTAATTATGTGTTTAAACTTCTTTATGGTCAGAATGTGACAAACACTTGATACAGTGGATCACTTCACAAATCTGAGTTAGCACATTCAAAACCATTATCTTTTCCAACAAATATGATTAGTTAATCTTTCAGGCCTCTTTTCCTCAACAAAATAAATATTTTAATAGACAAATTAAGTGCTAATTTGTTTGTGTTTCAAATGAATAAAAGCAAATGTTTATTGACGATATATTGAATATTTATTAAATTGTTATTGAGGAAAATTATATTATCGATAATCATCATTATTGTTTTATTGCCCAGCCCTACTTAAGTCCCTGAACTCACCCTGCCTATATCTGGGAAAGGCCTTTAATTCCTTTCCCACAAATACTCTTGCTCAGCAAAGATGGTAAATAAGCTCCTATTAATTTGTTTGTTTCAACCAGAATGAATATTATTTGTATAAAAATATGAATCATTCATTTGATCTAGAGCGAGAGAAACATTTAGACTGCCGTAGAAAGGATGAAAGCTATTTGTGTTAACAAGCATTTGAACAGTTGTACCTAATATAGTGGCCGGTGAGTGTGTGCTGATTTTATGACTGCTTCAAAATAAACTTTTGTTTCCGTAAAATGAACTGTATGACTGAATTGTGGAGAATCTAACTGATCCTACGATATGTAGCATCTCCATAATGACATTTGTTTTTTAAAAATTATATGTGTATGCACGATCTAAGCAGCTTTAAGAGGTTTTATACATCCATAGAACTTATATAAAAAACAGACCCAGCATCGAATTGGGACTCTGCTTTTAACTTAAAGTTTTATTTTCTCCATGAGCAATGAATTTCATGCCATCATAAATTTATTTTTATAATTTTGATAGCTGATAAAGTTAGTGTGGAAGCTGGTAGTATTTCTTCAGAGCACATTATCCTAATAATGTGTTAATAATTGTTTATATTCCTATCATTTTATAGCTGTAGTTCCTAGTTACTGTGCAAATTGAGATCTTAAACATCTTCTTCAACATTTACTTCTTGAAATTAGCTCCTAAACCAGCTACAACATTAAAATGCTGCGTACATTTTATTGCATCATCTAAATTAATCGAATAGTAGAATTTATTATTATTCTACTCACACTGCATAATGAGTACTTTTACTTTAAGGAGTATTTTTACCGTGGGAAAGATGTAAGCCATGGGGAAGAGGTAAGATTGTTATGAGTCTTTGAAAGAGTCAAATCACTACTAAGAAAATATTGGGCAGTTGCACCATGTCTAAGTCTGACGCTGTGGTGTTTTTGATCTTGAAATTCATCATTGTGATATATTTAAATTCTATTTGTCATTTGTTTTGTTGGATGTAA
The DNA here is from genome assembly GCF_021292245.1 of Micropterus dolomieu. Classification (NCBI taxonomy): domain Eukaryota; kingdom Metazoa; phylum Chordata; class Actinopteri; order Centrarchiformes; family Centrarchidae; genus Micropterus; species Micropterus dolomieu. The sequence goes on from NW_025741365.1 coordinate 8,943, forward strand.
TTATTACTTGGCTGCTATGTACTGCATATCCAGTTTTCAAGAGCAATCTTTAAACATTGCTTGAAACATCTCGATGGAGTTTCTGAAGCCGTTTCTACTCACAGGATTCGCGTCCTTCTTGCCCTTGTGTGAGGAGGCGACGACAGCCAGGTACTGAATCACCTTCTTGGTGTTTTCTGTCTTCCCCGCTCCAGACTCACCTCTGGGTGACGTGGTGAGGAGAGTCGGATGAAACATATGGAGAATAAAAGAGAGAGAGACAAAGATTATAATAGAGAGCAGTTATTTGTTTTTTTTTTCTTTTCCATTAGAAGCTAAAATGTCAAAAACTCACTTTTCAAATGTGAATATTTGCTTGTTTTATTTTGTCTTCTATGATAGTAAACTGAGTTTTGGTGGGTTTGAACTGTTGTCTGGACAAAAACAATCATTTTCAATATGTCAGGTTGAGCTTAATTTTATATATCTTTTTATTTTCTGCAATTTTATAGACTGAGAGTAATCAGTTAATTGAAAACTCCCTACAACATACGTCACTCTATTTTAGGGTTTAACGTTAGTTTAATTCTCCAGGGAATGAATGAAGGTGAATGCGGGGGGCCCCCTTAAGTGATGGAAACAAAATTTGTGTGCTCACATGCATGGCACAATGTGATGGAAAATTGTTAAGGGTTGTATGTTTTCACTCACGTGCAGAGAATTGACTGATCCTCACGGTCTGCGGAGAAAGAGAGAGAGAGATGTTAAAAAGGGGGAAATAATGTGAAATGTTGACTTAGCTGAACTCGTTAGTTGAAGCCAAGTTGAACAGACCAAACATGAACTCTGAAGCGGTGCCGCTTCACTCGGACACAAGCGCAAACGGCTCTGAAATCTCGTTCAGGGGGGAGATTAGCCTCCATCACTCATAACGTCTAAAAATAGCAGGTGGATGCTGGGCTCCGTTGCTGTAATCTTGTCTCCCTGCTCCATGTAAGGCCATTCTGGAGCTGAATGGAAAGTTGGTGAGGTCACTGGTGGACCATCAAGAGACGAGACAGCAACTGTGAGGCTTCACTCAGGGCTGCTCGCTGCCACCACTCAACTTTTATCTAGTAACTTTCATTTGGTAATTGTATGTGTGTGTGTGTGTGAGAGTGTGTTTGTGTGTCTGCTGTTTTGTTAAGTACTGTGAGAAATTTTAAATGTTTTTAGTTTACACTGTTCAATACACTTGGTGTTGACACATTTTGTTTTGGAGGCATGTTGTGCCGTAAATCAGGAACTGGAGAGCAGCAACAACAGTAGTAGTAGTAGTAGTAGTAGTAATAACATACGTGTTAGCAGCAGTAGTAATAATATACGTGGTAGCAGTGAAAGTAGCAGCAGCAGTAGTAGTAGTAGTAGTAGTAGTAGTAACATACGTGTTAGCAGCAGTAGTAATAATATACGTGGTAGCAGTGAAAGTAGCAGCAGCAGTAGTAGTAGCAGCAGTAGTAGTAGTAACATACGTGTTAGCAGCGAAAGTAGCAGCAGTAGTAGTAGTAACATACGTGTTAGCAGCAGTAGTACTAGTAACATACGTGGTGGCAGTGAAAGTAGCAGCAGTAGTAGTAGTAACATACGTGTTAGCAGCAGTAGTAGTAGTAACATACGTGTTAGCAGCAGTAGTAGTAGTAACATACGTGGTGGCAGTGAAAGTAGCAGCAGTAGTAGTAGTAACATACGTGTTAGCAGCAGTAGTAGTAGTAACATACGTGTTAGCAGCAGTAGTAGTAGTAACATACGTGGTGGCAGTGAAAGTAGCAGCAGTAGTAGTAGTAACATACGTGGTGGCAGTGAAAGTAGCAGCAGTAGTAGTAGTAACATACGTGTTAGCAGCAGTAGTAGTAGTAACATACGTGTTAGCAGCAGTAGTAGTAGTAACATACGTGGTGGCAGTGAAAGTAGCAGCAGTAGTAGTAGTAACATACGTGTTAGCAGCAGTAGTAGTAGTAACATACGTGGTGGCAGTGAAAGTAGCAGCAGT
>NW_025741366.1:0-1146 GCF_021292245.1 Micropterus dolomieu
CAGCCCGTAGTGATTCATGTAGCACCACGTAGCAAATAATGAAGCAGCCCGTAGTGTTTCATACAACAGCCCGTAGTGTTTCATACAACAGCCCGTAGTGTTTCATACAACAGCCCGTAGTGATTCATGTACCAGCCCGTAGTGATTCATGTAGCAGCCCGTAGTGTTTAATACAACAGCCCGTGTAGCAGCCCGTAGTGATTCATGTAGCAGCCCGTAGTGTTTAATACAACAGCCCGTAGTGATTCATGTAGCAGCCCATAGTGATTCATGTAGCAGGCCGTAGTGATTCATGTAGCAGGCCGTAGTGATTTATGTTTAAGCCCGTAGTGTTTCATACAACAGCCTGTAGTGATTCATGTAGCAGGCCGTAGTGATTCATGTAGCAGGCCGTAGTCATTTATGTTTAAGCCCGTAGTGTTTCATACAACAGCCCGTACTGATTCATGTAGCAGGCCGTAGTGATTCATGTAGCAAATAATGTAGCAGGCCGTAGTGATTCATGTAGCAAATAATGTAGCAGGCCGTAGTGATTCATGTAGCAGGCCGTAGTGATTCATGTAGCAGGCCGTAGTGATTCATGTAGCAGGCCGTAGTGATTCATGTAGCAGCCCGTAGTGATTCCTGTAGCAGCCCGTAGTGATTCATGTAGCAGCCCGTAGTGATTCATACAACAGCCCGTAGTGATTCATGTAGCAGCCCGTAGTGATTCATGTAGCAGCCCGTAGTGATTCATGTAGCAGCCCGTAGTGATTCATACAACAGCCCGTAGTGATTCATGTAGCAGCCCGTAGTGATTCATACAACAGCCCGTAGTGATTCATACAACAGCCCGTAGTGTTTCATACAACAGCCCGTAGTGATTCATGTAGCACCCCGTAGTGATTCATGTAGCAGCCCGTAGCGATTCATGTAGCAGCCCGTAGCGATTCATGTAGCAGGCCGTAGTGATTCATGTAGCACCCCGTAGTGATTCATGTAGCAGGCCGTAGTGATTCATGTAGCAGGCCGTAGTGATTCATGTAGCACCCCGTAGTGATTCATACAACAGCCCGTAGTGATTCATGTAGCAGCCCGTAGTGATTCATGTAGCAGGCCGTAGTGATTTATGTTTAAGACCGTAGTGTTTCATACAACAGCCCGTAG
>NW_025741367.1:0-1248 GCF_021292245.1 Micropterus dolomieu
TGAATGAGTGTGAATGTTAGTTTCCGTTTGAGCACTTAGGCTCAGTGTATGAATGTGTGTGACTGGTGAATGCAGATGTAGTGTAAAAGCGCTTTGAGTGGTCGAAAAGACTAGAAAGGCGCTATACAAGTACGGAGCATTTACATTTACATTTACATCTGCACCAAACTGTACATGTAGGATGAGAGTCCCGCCTTGAACACATGTACATGCCGACATTTACCCACAGTCATAGCACCACCTACTGGCAACAGGAAGTAACTTTTAACGAAGCAGCCCCCGCCGCACGTTTCACCTACGTGCACGAATTTTCTGTGGTACGTGTATCTTGTCCAGACGCACAAAAAAGCCTCTTGGAGCGATGCCCTAAACCCAACAGGAAGTCAGAGGAAGTTGTTGTAACTTACGTGTACATGCTCACATCTGAACCAAACTTTACGTGCTTGATAACTCAAGGGGTCATCTTCTCTGCTATTGGTGGACCAGTCAGACAAGAGAGCTACTACTCTGCCTGCAGACATCAACGATCTTGCCCCTCACACAGTCAGATGGCTTCCTTCAGTGCACTGAGGTGTTCAACAACTCTGAAGACACTACCAGCAATGTATTCCTTCTCTTTTCATGTAGACGCTCCGACAGACAGTGCTTTCAGTTTGCTGCATGCATGGACACAGAACTGCGGTATAGGTAGAAGCACACGGTCAGCTGGCTGCAGCTAAATCTGGAGTGCACTCGTATTCAATTCTGTATGGTAAATTCAGTTTTAACGGAGCAGAGCGAGCTGACAGGCAGAGTTAGAGACTTTTTATGTCCATTTCTCTCTTTACAAAGACGCATGTTGCAGTCAGAGTCTTCTCTGAGATGCGAGCACGACATACAACACAATTTATCAAATTACACATCGGATATACAGTATGAAAATAAGATTGATTGGATTATACTCACAGGAAGTATAAAACCTGTTACATGCGTCTATTAAAAGTAAAGTAACACAAAAATGTCAGGGAAATTACTTTACTTAGATTTAAGTACTGCAGTTGTACATTTGAAATAGCTTCCTACCTTTCTGATAGGAAGCCTTCTTGAGGTGGTATAAAACATTTCTTCTTATATTCTGATTTGAGTTGTGGACAACTATGACCACATGAATTAAAAAAATTAAACATTTCACTGCCCAAGTCAGCTATAACACAAGTCTTGTTCATTAGACTACATGCTGTACAGTATTTGTGGACAGATTTTGTCCCA
>NW_025741367.1:1268-2236 GCF_021292245.1 Micropterus dolomieu
TACTCTGCCTGCAGACATCAACGATCTTGCCCCTCACACAGTCAGATGGCTTCTTTCAGTGCGCTGAGGTGTTTAACAACTCTGAAGACACTACCAGCAATGTATTCCTTCTCTTTTCATGTAGACGCTCCGACAGACAGTGCTTTCAGTTTGCTGCATGCATGGACACAGAACTGCGGTACGCATGTTGCAGTCAGAGTCTTCTCTGAGATGCGAGCACGACATACAACACAATTTATCAAATTACACATCGGATATACAGTATGAAAATAAGATTGATTGGATTATACTCACAGGAAGTATAAAACCTTTTACATGCGTCTATTAAAAGTAAAGTAACACAAAAATGTCAGGGAAATTACTTTACTTAGATTTAAGTACTGCAGTTGGACATTTGAAATACCTTCCTACCTTTCTGATAGGAAGCCTTCTTGAGGTGGTATAAAACATTTCTTCTTATATTCTGATTTGAGTTGTGGACAACTATGACCACATAAATTAAAAAAATTAAACATTTCACTGCCCAAGTCAGCTATAACACAAGTCTTGTTCATCAGACTACATGCTGTACAGTATTTGTGGACAGATTTTGTCCCAGGATTTATTATGCATTTCTTCTTCTTCGTTGCATGATTTAGAATAATAAGGTGAGAAATGGGTCTGTTCTGAGTTCATCCTGCACTGCAGCAGCTAATAAAGTCCATTTAATCCCAAAAACGCTTTTCTTTTAGGCAGGCTGGAGCAGAAAACAACTCACCTTTCTCAAGTTGTACAGTAATGTCACATGTGTATGAAGGTGGATCAAACAAGCTAATCTTAAATGTCAAAGTAGGCCTATTTATTTTCATTCATTACACAATATGAATAAGCTATGCAGACAGTTGTAAAGAAAGAACATCTTTTTCTTCTGTTCTCTACTTGTTATAGTTACACAGTATTAGGGGTGTGGGCTGTATTAAAAGTATCCA
>NW_025741368.1:0-2264 GCF_021292245.1 Micropterus dolomieu
TGCAGTACTAACTGATTATGTAGTAGGCAGTATGCAGTACTGAGTATGTAGTATGCAGTATGCAGTACTAACTGAGTATGTAGTAGGCAGTATGCAGTGCTGAGTATGTAGTAGGCAGTATGCAGTACTAAGTATGTAGTAGGCAGTATGCAGTACTAACTGAGTATGTAGTAGGCAGTATGCAGTACTGAGTATGTAGTACGCAGTATGCAGTGCTGAGTATGTAGTAGGCAGTATGCAGTACTGAGTATGTAGTACGCAGTATGCAGTACTGAGTATGTAGTAGGCAGTATGCAGTACTGAGTATGTAGTACGCAGTATGCAGTGCTGAGTATGTAGTACGCAGTATGCAGTACTGAGTATGTAGTACGCAGTATGCAGTACTGAGGATGTAGTAGGCAGTATGCAGTACTGAGTATGTAGTAGGCAGTATGCAGTACTACTGAGTATGTAGTAGGCAGTATGCAGTACTGAGTATGTAGTAGACAGAATGCAGTACTAACTGATTATGTAGTAGGCAGTATGCAGTACTGAGTATGTAGTAGACAGAATGCAGTACTAACTGATTATGTAGTAGGCAGTATGCAGAACTGAGTATGTAGTATGCAGTATGCAGTACTAACTGAGTATGTAGTAGGCAGTATGCAGTACTGAGTATGTAGTAGGCAGTATGCAGTACTGAGGATGTAGTAGGCAGTATGCAGTACTGAGTATGTAGTATGCAGTATGCAGTACTGAGGATGTAGTAGGCAGTATGCAGTACTAACTGAGTATGTAGTATGCAGTATGCAGTACTGAGTATGTAGTAGGCAGTATGCAGTACTGAGGATGTAGTACGCAGTATGCAGTACTGAGGATGTAGTAGGCAGTATGCAGTACTGAGTATGTAGTACGCAGTATGCAGTACTGAGGATGTAGTAGGCAGTATGCAGTACTGAGGATGTAGTAAGCAGTATGCAGTACTGAGGATGTAGTAGGCAGTATGCAGTACTGAGTATGTAGTGGGCAGTATGCAGTACTGAGTATGTAGTACGCAGTATGCAGTACTGAGGATGTAGTAGGCAGTATGCAGTACTGAGTATGTAGTAGGCAGTATGCAGTACTGAGGATGTATTACGCAGTATGCAGTACTGAGGATGTAGTAGGCAGTATGCAGTACTGAGGATGTAGTAGGCAGTATGCAGTGCTGAGGATGTAGTAGGCAGTATGCAGTGCTGAGGATGTAGTAGGCAGTATGCAGTACTGAGGATGTAGTAAGCAGTATGCAGTACTGAGGATGTAGTAGGCAGTATGCAGTGCTGAGTATGTAGTAGGCGGTATGCAGTGCTGAGTATGTAGTAGGCGGTATGCAGTGCTGAGTATGTAGTAGGCGGTATGCAGTACTGAGTATGTAGTAGGCGGTATGCAGTACTGAGTATGTAGTAGGCAGTATGCAGTGCTGAGTATGTAGTAGGCAGTATGCAGTACTGAGTATGTAGTAGGCAGAATACAGTACTGAGTATGTAGTAGGCGGTATGCAGTACTGAGGATGTAGTAGGCAGTATGCAGTGCTGAGTATGTAGTAGGCAGTATGCAGTACTGAGTATGTAGTAGGCAGTATGCAGTGCTGAGTATGTAGTAGGCAGTATGCAGTACTGAGTATGTAGTAGGCAGTATGCAGTACTGAGTATGTAGTAGGCGGTATGCAGTACTGAGGATGTAGTAGGCAGTATGCAGTACTGAGTATGTAGTAGGCAGTATGCAGTGCTGAGTATGTAGTAGGCAGTATGCAGTACTGAGTATGTAGTACGCAGTATGCAGTACTGAGGATGTAGTAGTCAGTATGCATCCTCAGCAGTACTGAGGATGTAGTAGGCAGTATGCAGTGCTGAGTATGTAGTAGGCAGTATGCAGTACTGAGGATGTAGTAGGCAGTATGCAGTACTGAGGATGTAGTAAGCAGTATGCAGTACTGAGGATGTAGTAGGCAGTATGCAGTGCTGAGGATGTAGTAGGCAGTATGCAGTACTGAGGATGTAGTAGGCAGTATGCAGTGCTGAGGATGTAGTAGGCAGTATGCAGTACTGAGTATGTAGTAGGCAGTATGCAGTACTGAGTATGTAGTAGGCAGTATGCAGTGCTGAGTATGTAGTAGGCAGTATGCAGTACTGAGTATGTAGTAGGCAGTATGCAGTACTGAGGATGTAGTAGGCAGTATGCAGTACTGAGGATGTAGTAGGCAGTATGCAGTGCTGAGTATGTAGTAGGCAGTATGCAGTACTGAG
>NW_025741369.1:0-2660 GCF_021292245.1 Micropterus dolomieu
TCCTTCTACCTTTAAGACCGGCTGAAACCTCTGCGTCCTTCTACCTTTAAGACCTTTAAGACCGGCTGAAACCTCTGCGTCCTTCTACCTTTAAGACCTTTAAGACCGGCTGAAACCTCTGCGTCCTTCTACCTTTAAGACCTTTAAGACCGGCTGAAACCTCTGCGTCCTTCTACCTTTAAGACCTTTAAGACCGGCTGAAACCTCTGTGTCCTTCTACCTTTAAGACCTTTAAGACCTGCTGAAACCTCTGTGTCCTTCTACCTTTAAGACCTTTAAGACCTGCTGAAACCTCTGTGTCCTTCTACCTTTAAGACCGGCTGAAACCTCTGTGTCCTTCTACCTTTAAGACCTTTAAGACCGGCTGAAACCTCTGCGTCCTTCTACCTTTAAGACCGGCTGAAACCTCTGTGTCCTTCTACCTTTAAGACCTTTAAGACCGGCTGAAACCTCTGCGTCCTTCTACCTTTAAGACCTTTAAGACCGGCTGAAACCTCTGTGTCCTTCTACCTTTAAGACCTTTAAGACCTGCTGAAACCTCTGCGTCCTTCTACCTTTAAGACCTTTGAGACCGGCTGAAACCTCTGTGTCCTTCTACCTTTAAGACCTTTAAGGCCGGCTGAAACCTCTGCATCCTTCTACCTTTAAGACCTTTAAGACCGGCTGAAACCTCTGTGTCCTTCTACCTTTAAGACCGGCTGAAACCTCTGTGTCCTTCTACCTTTAAGACCTTTAAGACCTGCTGAAACCTCTACATCCTTCTACCTTTAAGAACTTTAAGACCTGCTGAAACCTCTGCGTCCTTCTACCTTTAAGACCTTAAAGACCTTTAAGACCTTTAAGACCTGCTGAAACCTCTGTGTCCTTCTACCTTTAAGACCTTTAAGACCTGCTGAAACCTCTGTGTCCTTCTACCTTTAAGACCGGGCTGAAACCTCTGTGTCCTTCTACCTTTAAGACCTTAAAGACCTTTAAGACCTTTAAGACCTGCTGAAACCTCTGTGTCCTTCTACCTTTAAGACCTTTAAGACCGGCTGAAACCTCTGTGTCCTTCTACCTTTAAGACCTTTAAGACCGGCTGAAACCTCTGCATCCTTCTGCCTTTAAGAACTTTAAGACCTGCTGAAACCTCTGCGTCCTTCTACCTTTAAGACCTTTAAGACCGGCTGAAACCTCTGTGTCCTTCTACCTTTAAGACCGGCTGAATCCTCTGCGTCCTTCTACCTTTAAGACCGGCTGAAACCTCTGCATCCTTCTACCTTTAAGACCTTTAAGACCGGCTGAAACCTCTGTGTCCTTCTACCTTTAAGACCGGCTGAAACCTCTGCGTCCTTCTACCTTTAAGACCGGCTGAAACCTCTGCGTCCTTCTACCTTTAAGACTGGCTGAAACCTCTGCATCCTTCTACCTTTAAGACCTTTAAGACCGGCTGAAACCTCTGCGTCCTTCTACCTTTAAGACCTTTAAGACCGGCTGAAACCTCTGCGTCCTTCTACCTTTAAGACCTTTAAGACCGGCTGAAACCTCTGCGTCCTTCTACCTTTAAGACCATTTAAGACCTGCTGAAACCTCTGTGTCCTTCTACCTTTAAGACCTTTAAGACAAGCTGAAACCTCTGTGTCCTTCTACCTTTAAGACCTTAAAGACCTTTAAGACCTTTAAGACCAGCTGAAACCTCTGTGTCCTTCTACCTTTAAGACCTTTAAGATCTGCTGAAACCTCTGCGTCCTTCTACCTTTAAGACCGGCTGAAACCTCTGCGTCCTTCTACCTTTAAGACTGGCTGAAACCTTTAAGACCTGCTGAAACCTCTGTGTCCTTCTACCTTTAAGACCTTTAAGACCGGCTGAAACCTCTGCGTCCTTCTACCTTTAAGACCTTTAAGACCGGCTGAAACCTCTGCGTCCTTCTACCTTTAAGACCGGCTGAAACCTCTGTGTCCTTCTACCTTTAAGACTGGCTGAAACCTCAGCGTCCTTCAACCTTTAAGACCGGCTGAAATCTCTGCATCCTTCTACCTTTAAGACCTTTAAGACCGGCTGAAACCTCTGTGTCCTTCTACCTTTAAGACCGGCTGAAACCTCTGCATCCTTCTACCTTTAAGACCTTTAAGACCGGCTGAAACCTCTGCATCCTTCTACCTTTAAGACCTTTAAGACCGGCTGAAACCTCTGTGTCCTTCTACCTTTAAGACCGGCTGAAACCTCTGCATCCTTCTACCTTAAAGACCGGCTGAAACCTCTGTGTCCTTCTACCTTTAAGACCGGCTGAAACCTCTGCGTCCTTCTACCTTTAAGACCGGCTGAAACCTCTGCATCCTTCTACCTTTAAGACCTTTAAGACCGGCTGAAACCTCTGCGTCCTTCTACCTTTAAGACCGGCTGAAACCTCTGCATCCTTCTACCTTTAAGACCTTTAAGACCGGCTGAAACCTCTGTGTCCTTCTACCTTTAAGACCGGCTGAAACCTCTGCGTCCTTCTACCTTTAAGACCGGCTGAAACCTCTGCATCCTTCTACCTTTAAGACCTTTAAGACCGGCTGAAACCTCTGTGTCCTTCTACCTTTAAGACCGGCTGAAACCTCTGCGTCCTTCTACCTTTAAGACCGGCTGAAACCTCTGCATCCTTCTACCTTTAAGACCTTTAAGACCGGCTGCGTCC
>NW_025741370.1:0-2379 GCF_021292245.1 Micropterus dolomieu
CCTTCATCAGGCTTTGCAGAGTGGCATCTTTAAGTTTCCTTTTTCTTTAGGTTTCACTTGAATGAGGTTCGAACACGGTCAATATTTTCCTTTTTAACTTCAGCTTGAGGCTTTCTATTTTAGGTTTCCAGGATTCTTCTGCTTGAGGCTTTTCCAATTGAGGTTTTCAGTGAGTCACGGTAAGTACTGAGGTTAAGGTGAGGGATTTGGGCTGGGTAACAGTGTCCCCGCCCCCCGTGGGTTAGGATTAGGGTTGGGTTTAGGGATTAGGGGTGGGGTTTAGGGATCAGGGGGCGGAGTTGGGTAGGTTTAGGTGTATGTAAGGTGGGAGGAGTTGGATCTGGATCCGACTCCTCCCCATGGATTTCATGTTCCGCAGTGAGAACCATCTCGAAATGTTGCTGTGGGGGGCCACCACGGTCAAATCAACAAAGAGGAAACACTGTAAGTCAGATATGCTTGAATAATAGTAATTATCATATCTACATGTTACATTACAACAATAATAATGAATGTAGTTATACAAACTGAAATTAATTTAAGAAACTGTTTTTCGAATAGTCGTCTTCTGTTTATGGTAGAACAAAACTATGTGCAGAAAAGTTTACAGGAAGGTGTAAATATGTGTATTTTACTAATAATAATAAACATAATTCCACTGATGTCATCTGCTGTGGCAAATCTGAGTTTTCTGACAGTTTTACATGGACACACAACCCCATTTTTTTCTTGCATCAACTCACCTGCTACAGATGGTCTCTGAAAGCATCCTTGACAGGACTTATTCAGCTGCTTCTCATGTGCAGTGAAGGTACATAGAGGTTCAACAAATGCAAAAACTGGCCCAAAACTTGAAAATGTGACTTAATTATAGACACTATAGTGGTTATTATATACACACACAAACCAATTTTTCTGAATTTGGATGTTTAATTGGGAAGTTGAATTACTTCAAGACTTGCTTTAATAACTACATTTCCTGACCTAAGCACTTTGATTTGCCTTATATACTATATAAAAAAAAACTACAGTTGAGTGTTTAAAAATACAGCCTAATGGCTTGTTTGATTAATTTGGATTTGTTGTACTATTGTGAAAAACCAAAAAATAAAACTATAAAAAGAGAAGCATTTTTTATTTTGAGACTAAAGGGGAAAAAACATGAGAGCATATTTATGGGTGGGACTTTGATTTAAAATCACACTGCATTATTAGTAGTTTTAAAATTTAAATGAATGACTTTTTTGAAATTTCAATTTATGGGTTAGGGTTAGTGTACATACAGTATACAACATGTGTTTTGGCATTTTTGGCACACTTCTTCCTCAGCTTACAGCATATCTCATTCAACCATTTCACAAGTTGATGAAAGGGTCTTGACATGGGTCAGAAGGTATTAGAAGTCATAAATGATGAACCAATCCGTCAGCTCTGCTCCTACAGGCACCTTGGGGTGTATATGGACAATACCTTTGGCTGGAAGGCCCGTGTTGAAAGTGGGTGTTATCATTTAGAGCAAACACTCACAGTGAATCAGAGGGTTTAATGTTATACAAGGCTGCATTACAGAGCATTTTAATATGACTGTCATGAAGGTTGTGGAGAAGAATAGAAACCAGTCTCTCCAGGCAAGCATAAAGAATGTGGTCTGATCCATCTTTATTCTCCATACATTTTACATTTACATTTTACATTTAGTCATTTAGCAGACACTTTTATCCAAAGCGACTTACATCTGAGGTCTAAACCAAACAAGTTATCGTGAGGAGGCAATAACAACACAAGAAGTGCTCAAAATACAAAGTTCAAACATTGCTCAGAGTAGCATAAACTAGGCAAGTGAGGATTTAAAGGATTTTTATTTTTATTTTATTTTTTTATGTTAAGTGCTTTCGGAAGAGATGAGTTTTCATTTGTCTTTTGAATGCTGTCAGGGATTCTGCATTCCGGATGAGGGTGGGCAGATCATTCCACCAGCAGGGAACTGTGAATGAGAATGTTCTAGAGAGTGATTTTGTGGCTCTTTGTGATGGTACCACAAGCCGTCGCTCATTGATCGATCGTAGGCTTCTGGTGGGGGTGTAGACTCGTAGAAGCGAGTGAAAGTAGTAGGGAGCTGAGCCAGTGGTCGATCTGTAAGCAAGTGTCAAGGCCTTGAACTTGATGCGAGCAGAGAGTGGCAGCCAGTGCAGAGAGATGAACAGAGGAGTGACGTGGGCCCTTTTGGGCTTGTTGAAGACAAGACGAGCTGCAGCACTCCAGATCATTTGTAGATGTTTAGTTGCACAAGATGGAAGTACAGCCAGAAGAGCATTGCAGAGAGCATTGACCTCTGAACTTTGAACCCAGTCCATCTTGGTTTGTAATTTAGCAACAGAA
>NW_025741371.1:0-1914 GCF_021292245.1 Micropterus dolomieu
CCTCTCTACGTCTGTCTTTCTACCTGTCTCTCTCTACCTGTCTCTCTCTACCTCTCTACGTCTGTCTCTACCTGTCTGTCTCTCTACCTCTCTGTTTCTACGTCTCTGCCTCTCTGTTTCTACCTGTCTGCCTCTACCTCTCTGCCTCTACCTCTCTCTCTCTACCTCTCTCTCTCTACCTCTCTACGTCTGTCTTTCTACCTGTCTCTCTCTACCTGTCTCTCTCTACCTCTCTACGTCTGTCTCTACCTGTCTGTCTCTCTACCTCTCTGTTTCTACGTCTCTGCCTCTCTGTTTCTACCTGTCTGCCTCTACCTCTCTCTCTCTACCTCTCTACGTCTGTTTCTACCTGTCTCTCTCTACCTCTCTCCCTCTACCTGTCTCTCTCTCCCTCTCTACGTCTGTCTCTACCTGTCTCTCTCTCTACCTCTCTGTTTCTACGTCTCTGCCTCTCTGTTTCTACCTGTCTCTCTCTACCACTCTGTTTCTACGTCTCTGCCTCTCTGTTTCTACCTGTCTGTCTCTACCTGTCTCTCTCTACCTCTCTACGTCTGTCTCTACCTGTCTCTCTCTCTACCTCTCTGTTTCTACGTCTCTGCCTCTCTGTTTCTACCTGTCTGCCTCTACCTCTCTGCCTCTACCTCTCTCTCTCTACCTGTCTCTCTCTACCTCTCTACGTCTGTTTCTACCTGTCTCTCTCTCTACCTCTCTCTCTACCTGTCTCTCTCTCTACGTCTCTGCCTCTCTGTTTCTACCTGTCTCTCTCTACCTCTCTGCCTCTACCTGTCTCTCTCTACCTCTCTACGTCTGTCTCTACCTGTCTGTCTCTACCTGTCTCTCTCTACCTCTCTCTCTCTACCTCTCTACCTCTCTGTTTCTACCTGTCTGTCTCTACCTCTCTACGTCTGTCTCTACCTGTCTCTCTCTCTACCTCTCTGTTTCTACGTCTCTGCCTCTCTGTTTCTACCTGTCTGCCTCTACCTCTCTGCCTCTACCTCTCTCTCTCTACCTGTCTCTCTCTACCTCTCTACGTCTGTTTCTACCTGTCTGTCTCTACCTGTCTCTCTCTACCTCTCTGCCTCTACCTCTCTCTCTCTACCTGTCTCTCTCTACCTCTCTACGTCTGTTTCTACCTGTCTGTCTCTACCTGTCTCTCTCTACCTCTCTGCCTCTACCTGTCTCTCTCTACCTCTCTGTTTCTACCTGTCTCTCTCTACCTGTCTCTCTCTACCTCTCTACGTCTGTTTCTACCTGTCTGTCTCTACCTGTCTCTCTCTACCTCTCTGCCTCTACCTGTCTCTCTCTACCTCTCTACGTCTCTCTCTACCTGTCTCTCTCTCTACGTCTCTCTCTACCTGTCTCTCTCTCTACCTCTCTCTCTACCTGTCTCTCTCTCTACGTCTCTGCCTCTCTGTTTCTACCTGTCTCTCTCTACCTCTCTGCCTCTACCTCTCTCTCTCTACCTGTCTCTCTCTACCTCTCTACGTCTGTCTCTACCTGTCTCTCTCTCTGCCTCTCTGTTTCTACGTCTCTGCCTCTCTGTTTCTACCTGTCTGTCTCTACCTCTCTGCCTCTACCTGTCTGTCTCTACCTGTCTCTCTCTCTACCTCTCTGCCTCTACCTCTCTGCCTCTACCTCTCTCTCTCTACCTCTCTGCCTCTACCTCTCTCTCTCTACCTCTCTCTCTCTACCTCTCTACGTCTGTCTTTCTACCTGTCTCTCTCTACCTGTCTCTCTCTACCTCTCTACGTCTGTCTCTACCTGTCTGTCTCTCTACCTCTCTGTTTCTACGTCTCTGCCTCTCTGTTTCTACCTGTCTGCCTCTACCTCTCTCTCTCTACCTCTCTACGTCTGTTTCTACCTGTCTCTCTCTACCTCTCTCCCTCTACCTGTCTCTCTCTCCCTCTCTACGTC
>NW_025741372.1:0-1772 GCF_021292245.1 Micropterus dolomieu
TGCCACTACCTGCCACAGAGTGCCACAGGGTGCTATAGGGTGCCACTACCTGCCACAGAGTGCCACAGGGTGCTATAGGGTGCCACTACCTGCCACAGAGTGCCACAGGGTGCTATAGCATGCCACTACCTACCACAGAGTGCTACAGGGTGCCACTAGCTACCACAGAGTGCCACAGGGTGCCACTAGCTACCACAGAGTGCCACATGGTGCCACTAGCTGCCACAGAGTGCAACAGAGGGCCACTAGTTGCCACAGAGTGCAACAGGGGGCCACTAGCTACCACAGAGTGCAACAGGGTGCCACTAGCTACCACAGAGTGCAACAGGGTGCCACTAGCTACCACAGAGTGCAACAGGGTGCCACTAGCTGCCACAGAGTGCAACAGGGTGCCACTAGCTGCCAGAGGGTGCCACTAGCTACCACAGAGTGCTACAGGGTGCCACTAGCTACCACAGAGTGCCACAGGGTGCCACTAGCTACCACAGAGTGCCACAGGGTGCCACTAGCTGCCAGAGGGTGCCACTAGCTACCACAGAGTGCAACAGGGTGCCACTAGCTACCACAGAGTGCAACAGGGTGCCACTAGCTACCACAGAGTGCAACAGGGTGCCACTAGCTACCACAGAGTGCAACAGGGTGCCACTAGCTGCCAGAGGATGCCTCTAGTTGCCACAGAGTGCAACAGGGTGCCACTAGCCGCCAGAGGGTGCCTCTAGTTGCCACAGAGTGCCACAGGGTGCCACTAGCTACCACAGAGTGCAACAGGGTGCCACTAGCTACCACAGAGTGCTACAGGGTGCCACTAGCTACCACAGAGTGCAACAGGGTGCCACTAGCTGCCACAGAGTGCAACAGGGTGCCACTAGCTGCCACAGAGTGCAACAGGGTGCCACTAGCTGCCACAGAGTGCAACAGGGGGCCACTAGTTGCCGCAGAGTGCCATAGGGTGCCACTAGCTGCCAGAGGGTGCCACTAGTTGCCACAGAGTGCCACATGGTGCCACTAGCTGCCAGAGGGTGCCACTAGTTGCCACAGAGTGCCACGGGGTGCCACTAGTTGCCACAGAGTGCCACAGGGTGCCACTAGCTACCACAGAGTGCCACATGGTGCCACTAGCTACCACAGAGTGCAACAGAGGGCCACTAGTTGCCACAGAGTGCAACAGGGGGCCACTAGTTGCCACAGAGTGCAACAGGGTGCCACTAGCTACCACAGAGTGCAACAGGGTGCCACTAGCTGCCACAGAGTGCAACAGGGTGCCACTAGCTGCCACAGAGTGCAACAGGGGGCCACTAGTTGCCGCAGAGTGCCATAGGGTGCCACTAGCTGCCAGAGGGTGCCACTAGTTGCCACAGAGTGCCACATGGTGCCACTAGCTGCCAGAGGGTGCCACTAGTTGCCACAGAGTGCCACGGGGTGCCACTAGTTGCCACAGAGTGCCACAGGGTGCCACTAGCTACCACAGAGTGCCACATGGTGCCACTAGCTACCACAGAGTGCAACAGAGGGCCACTAGTTGCCACAGAGTGCAACAGGGGGCCACTAGTTGCCACAGAGTGCAACAGGGTGCCACTAGCTACCACAGAGTGCAACAGAGGGCCACTAGTTGCCACAGAGTGCAACAGGGTGCCACTACCTGCCACAGGGTGCTATAGGGTGCCACTACCTGCTACAGAGTGCCACAGGGTGCTATAGGGTGCCACTACCTGCCACAGAGTGCCACAGGGTGCTATAGGGTGCCACTACCTGCCACAGAGTGCCACAGGGTG
>NW_025741373.1:0-3328 GCF_021292245.1 Micropterus dolomieu
CAGTTGCTTTTTTTACAGTGTAGCTTTTCCAGTAGCTAACTACTTTTTGCATCAAGTAGCGGTGTAGTGGGAGCAAAAGCTACATTGTGTTTGTCAAGCCTGCGCGAATCAGCACGATCACCGCGATGCAAGGATATTCTTCTTCTTGTTAGATTACAAAATTTTTTTTTGCAATTACCGCCACCTGTTGTTTAATCATGCATCTTGCGGCTAACGGTTCACTGACGTACAGAAGTGGGTTGACGCACCCATATTATGATTATCCATGATGGAGCAAGACGTGACGGCAGTTTGGAGGATGGACAAACTACTAATGTTAATTACCCATGGCCTTATTTGTCCAAATTCAATCGGTATTTTTGAGAAAATGTTCTAGATGCAATTTATGTTGGATGTATATTTTGTTCTTGCAATGTTGTAGGCTATTTGTTGCAATTTTGCACTTTTGACATACAGTCTGAGATATTTGAGTATTGTGTGTAATAAAACAATACTCTTTGAAATCATAATTGTATTGCATTGTTTTAAACTCTAAATATTTTACTTAAAACATTCCTCAGACACTTATTCAGTTATTTATAATATATATACGTTGTTCAAAAAATCAAAAGTAGTTTCAATGTAGCTAGCTACTTTTTGATAGTAACTTGTAGTGTAGCTAACTACTTTTCCAAAAGGGTAGCTTGACTGTAGTTTAACTACTTTAACTTACGAGTAGCTTGTAGCTGGTCAAACCACAGTTTCAGAGTAGCTTCCCCAACACTGCTAACTAGTCTATAAAAAATATTTCATTCATGTTATTGCATGTGAATAAATACGTGTAGGCTATAACTATAGGGCTATGTGAAATATGTCATTTTTTGACATTGGCAATTATCGTCTGTAACAGACTGTTAGAATCGACATCGCGGTACTTGCGAGACATTGTCGATATACCATATCGCCCAGCCCTACACACCATTGCCCAACACCAAATGAAAAACCTAATGTAAGCGGAACTCATGCCTGATACTTTATGATGTTAGTTTTAATTTAAAAAAAAAAGAATAAAAAATAAATAAAATCAAGGAAATTTATCTGACATTTATTTCTTTTTGCTGTTTCGAAAACGAACCGAATCGTTACATAAGTGTATCATATAGAACTGTACCGTGCATTTTGTGAACCGTTACACCTCTAATATATATACACACACACACACACACACACACACACACACACACACACACACACACACACACACACACTATATCTGACTTTGGAGACCAATTGTGTTGAAATAACATTGAGACAAAGGAGGTAGAGGACAAATACTCACTATTCTTGGTAGCTGCACTGATGAATGAGAGATCCTGGCCACAGAACATAAAAGAGAGAGGAAAGGGGTGAATTAATTAGCATGGGTCTCATTTCACTAGATAGTAGTAATTATACATTAGACACTAGTACTTATTCATTAGACACTAGTACTTATTCATTAGACACTAGTACTTATTCATTAGACACTGGTACTTATTCATTAGACTCTAGTACTTTTCCAACGAAGGTTAAAATCAAGGGCAACTGGACTTGGTTGAAGATACTGGAAGACGTTTCGTCCCTCATCCAAAGGACTTCTTCAGTTCTGACTGACTGGCAGGGAAACTCAGCTATTTAACCTCAGTGGGGTCGTTGGCCCGGGTCATCGATACCGCTGGTTCGTTAGTGTTCCTTGTTGTTGTGAGGACAGTCGTTACAGTCGTTAAGACTACCTGTGGCCAAGACTGAACGACCATCGTTGGTATCTTCACCTGAGGCCAATAGGTTACGTTTGTTGAGTTTCCTGGGAAGTGATGAAAGGACAGCATTGTAAGTGGGGGGATAAGTTTTGGCGTAGACCCCCTCCCCTGTTCAATGACGTTTGTATCCTGGAGAAGCCATTCCTTGCATTTATGGACTACCCAAGATACACAAAGAAGGAGCCCCACTCAGGCCGATTATCAGCAGCATTAACTCGGTCACCTACAACATTGCCAAACACATTTCTACCATCTTAGCTCCATTGTGTGTGTGTGTGTGTGTGTGTGTGTGTGTGTGTGTGTGTGTGTGTGTGTGTGTGTGTGTGTGTGTGTGTGTGTGTGTGTGTGTGTGTGTGTGTATGTATATATATTAGAGGTGTAACGGTTCACAAAATGCACGGTACAGTTCTATATGATACACTTATGTAACGATTCGGTTCGTTTTCGAAACAGCAAAAAGAAATAAATGTCAGATAAATTTCCTTGATTTTATTTATTTTTTATTCTTTTTTTTTTAAATTAAAACTAACATCATAAAGTATCAGGCATGAGTTCCGCTTACATTAGGTTTTTCATTTGGTGTTGGGCAATGGTGTGTAGGGCTGGGCGATATGGTATATCGACAATGTCTCGCAAGTACCGCGATGTCGATTCTAACAGTCTGTTACAGACGATAATTGCCAATGTCAAAAAATGACATATTTCACATAGCCCTATAGTTATAGCCTACACGTATTTATTCACATGCAATAACATGAATGAAATATTTTTTATAGACTAGTTAGCAGTGTTGGGGAAGCTACTCTGAAACTGTGGTTTGACCAGCTACAAGCTACTCGTAAGTTAAAGTAGTTAAACTACAGTCAAGCTACCCTTTTGGAAAAGTAGTTAGCTACACTACAAGTTACTATCAAAAAGTAGCTAGCTACATTGAAACTACTTTTGATTTTTTGAACAACGTATATATATTATAAATAACTGAATAAGTGTCTGAGGAATGTTTTAAGTAAAATATTTAGAGTTTAAAACAATGCAATACAATTATGATTTCAAAGAGTATTGTTTTATTACACACAATACTCAAATATCTCAGACTGTATGTCAAAAGTGCAAAATTGCAACAAATAGCCTACAACATTGCAAGAACAAAATATACATCCAACATAAATTGCATCTAGAACATTTTCTCAAAAATACCGATTGAATTTGGACAAATAAGGCCATGGGTAATTAACATTAGTAGTTTGTCCATCCTCCAAACTGCCGTCACGTCTTGCTCCATCATGGATAATCATAATATGGGTGCGTCAACCCACTTCTGTACGTCAGTGAACCGTTAGCCGCAAGATGCATGATTAAACAACAGGTGGCGGTAATTGCAAAAAAAAATTTTGTAATCTAACAAGAAGAAGAATATCCTTGCATCGCGGTGATCGTGCTGATTCGCGCAGGCTTGACAAACACAATGTAGCTTTTGCTCCCACTACACCGCTACTTGATGCAAAAAGTAGTTAGCTACTGGAAAAGCTACACTGTAAAAAAAGCAACTG
>NW_025741374.1:0-1676 GCF_021292245.1 Micropterus dolomieu
GAATGCGGGACATTTATAGTATTTCTACACTGTGGTATTTCTACTTCTACTTAAGTAACATTTTGAATGCAGGACATTTATAGTATTTCTACACTGTGATAATATTACTTTTGCTTATTTAGGCATAACACTTTGAATACAGGACATTTACTTTTAACAGAGTATTTCTTTTACTTAAGTAACATTTTGAATGCGGGACATTAATAGTATTTCTACACTGTGGTATTTCTACTTTTACTTAAGTAACATTTTGAATGCAGGACATTTATAGTATTCCTACACTGTGGTATTTCTACTTTTACTTAAGTAACATTTTGAATGCAGGACATTTATAGTATTTCTACACTGTGGTATTTCTACTTTTACTTAAGTAACATTTTGAATGCAGGACATTTATAGTATTTCTACACTGTGGTATTTCTACTTTTACTTAAGTAACATTTTGAATGCAGGACATTTATAGTATTTCTACACTGTGGTATTTCTACTTTTACTTAAGTAACATTTTGAATGCAGGACATTTATAGTATTTCTACACTGTGGTATTTCTACTTTTACTTAAGTAACATTTTGAATGCAGGACATTTAGAGTATTTCAACACTGTGGTATTTCTACTTCTACTAAAGTAACACTTTGAATACAGGACATTTACTTGTAGCAGAGTATTTATTTCTACTTTAAGTAACATTTTGAATGCAGGACATTTATAGTATTTCTACACTGTGATAATATTACTTTTGCTTATTTAGGCATAACACTTTGAATACAGGACATTTACTTGTAACAGAGTATTTATATCTACTTTTACTTAAGTAACATTTTGAATACAGGACATTTATAGTATTTCAACACTGTGGTATTTCTACTTTTACTTAAGTAACATTTTGAATGCAGGACATTTATAGTATTTCTACACTGTGATAATATTACTTTTGCTTATTTAGGCATAACACTTTGAATACAGGATATTTACTTGTAACAGAGTATTTATATCTACTTTTACTTAAGTAACATTTTGAATACAGGACATTTATAGTATTTCAACACTGTGGTATTTCTACTTTTACTTAAGTAACATTTTGAATACAGGACATTTATAGTATTTCAACACTGTGGTATTTCTACTTTTACTTAAGTAACATTTTGAATGCAGGACATTTATAGTATTTCTACACTGTGGTATTTCTACTTTTACTTAAGTAACATTTTGAATGCAGGACATTTATAGTATTCCTACACTGTGATAATATTACTTTTGCTTATTTAGGCATAACACTTTGAATACAGGACATTTACTTGTAACAGAGTATTTATTTCTACTTTAAGTAACATTTTGAATACGGGACATGTATAGTATTTCTACACTGTGGTATTTCTACTTCTACTAAAGTAACACTTTGAATACGGGACATTTACTTGTAACAGAGTATTTATTTCTACTTTAAGTAACATTTTGAATACAGGACATTAATAGTACTTCTACACTGTGATAATATTACTTTTACTTATTTAGGCATAACACTTTGAATACGGGACATTTACTTGTAACAGAGTATTTATATCTACTTTAAGTAACACTTTGAATACAGGATATTTACTTGTAACAGAGTATTTATTTCTACTTTAAGTAACATTTTGAATACGGGACATTTATAGTATTTCTACACTGTGGTAT
>NW_025741375.1:0-1779 GCF_021292245.1 Micropterus dolomieu
CTGAGAATTGACACTAAATTTAGAATGCTGACTTTAATCTCGGAATGCTGACACTAAATTTAGAATACTGACACTCAGAATGCTGACACTACTGACACTAAACTCAGAATACTGACACTAAACTGAGAATTGACACTAAATTTAGAATGCTGACTTTAATCTCGGAATGCTGACACTAAATTTAGAATACTGACTTTCATCTCAGAATGCTGACACTACTGACACTAAACTCAGAATGCTGACATTCATCTCAGAACTCTGACACTAAATTTAGAATACTGACTTTCATCTCAGAATGCTGACACTACTGACACTAAACTCAGAATGCTGACACTACTGACACTAAACTCAGAATGCTGACTTTAATCTCAGAATACTGACACTAAACTTAGAATGCTGACTTTAATCTCAGAATACTGACACTAAACTTAGAATGCTGACTTTAATCTCAGAATACTGACACTAAACTTAGAATGCTGACTTTAATCTCAGAATGCGGACACTACTGACACTAAATTTATTATGCTGACTGTCATCTCAGAATGCTGACATTAATCTCAGAATGCTGACACTACTGACACTAAATTTAGAATGCTGACTTTCATCTCAGAATACTGACACTAAACTCAGAATGCTGACTTAAATCTCAGAACTCTGACACTACTGACACTAAACTTAGAATGCTGACTTTCATCTCAGAATGCTGACACTACTGACACTAAATTTAGAATACTGACTTTAATCTCAGAATTCTGACACTACTGACACTAAATTTAGAATGCTGACTTTAATCTCAGAATGCTGACATTAAACTCAGAATACTGACACTTTCTTAGAATGCTGACTTTAATCTCAGAACTCTGACACTACTGACACATTCTTAGAATGATGACTTTAATCTCAGAATGCTGACACTACTGACACTAAATTTAGAATGCTGACTTTCATCTCAGAATGCTGATACTACTGACACTAAATTTAGAATGCTGACTTTCATCTCAGAATACTGACACTAAATTCAGAATGCTGACACTACTGACACTAAATTTAGAATACTGACTTTAATCTCAGAATTCTGACACTACTGACACTAAATGTAGAATGCTGACTTTCATCTCAGAATGCTGACACTACTGACACTTTCTTAGAATGATGACTTTAATCTCAGAATGCTGACATTAATCTCAGAATGCTGACACTACTGACACGAAATTTAGAATGCTGACTTTCATCTCAGAATGCTGACACTACTGACACTACATATAGAATGCTGACTTTCATCTCAGAATACTGACACTACTGACACTAAATTTAGAATGCTGACTTTAATCTCAGAACGCTGACATTAATCTCAGAATGCTGACACTACTGACACTAAATTTAGAATGCTGACTTTCATCTCAGAACTCTGACACTACTGACACTTTCTTAGAATGATGACTTTAATCTCAGAATGATGACTTTAATCTCAGAATGCTGACACTACTGACACTAAATTTAGAATGCTGACTTTGATCTCAGAATGCTGACACTACTGAGACTAAATTTAGAATGCTGACTTTCATCTCAGAATGCTGACACTACTGACACTAAATGTAGAATGCTGACTTTCATCTCAGAATACTGACACTAAACTCAGAATGCTGACTTTAATCTCAGAACTCTGACACTACTGACACTACATATAGAATGCTGACTTTCATCTCAGAACTCTGACACTAAATTTAGAATGCTGACTTTCATCTCAGAATACTGACACTAAATTTAGAATACTGACTT
>NW_025741376.1:0-360 GCF_021292245.1 Micropterus dolomieu
CTCACTACTTTACACTGTTATACAAGCTGCACGCTCACTACTTTACACTGTTATACAAGCTCACTACTTTACACTGTTATACAAGCTGCACGCTCACTACTTTACACTGTTATACAAGCTACACGCTCACTACTTTACGCTGTTATACAAGCTGCACGCTCACTACTTTACACTGTTATACAAGCTGAACGCTCACTACTTTACACTGTTATACAAGCTGTACGCTCACTACTTTACACTGTTATACAATCTGTACGCTCACTACTTTACACTGTTATACAAGCTGCACGCTCACTACTTTACACTGTTATACAAGCTGCACGCTCACTACTTTACACTGTTATACAAGCTGTACGCTCA
>NW_025741377.1:0-1181 GCF_021292245.1 Micropterus dolomieu
GGCATGCGTCTTTCTCCCTTCTAAGTGCTTAAGCAAGAGATTAAGTAGAGTAATTGTAGCATCCTCAACTCCTCTATGTGCCCTATAAGCAAACTGCATAGGATCTAGGGCTTGCTCAGTTTGCCTCACAATCTCCATCTTCACAAGAATGCCTCTTTTTAAGACAGACGGACTTCACCCAAACAAACGGGGCTCAGAAATGTTAGCTGCTCACATAGAGCATGTGGTGCGGTCCACACATGACTTACGTGAATGACTAATCATTCATGCAGCACACCTGGACGCACCACCGGTCACTGAACAGAACTCTGCCTCACTGCCACAAACAACTGTCTCCACCTGCTGGCATGTAAAGCCGTCTGCTCCCAACACTGTTCCAAAGACTTCTATTCCTGTCATCATCACGCATAGACCAGTAAACCGAAATGTGCACATCCCACACAGAAATAATCTCAAAAAGTAATCTCTTAAGGATTAGGACAACTGCACCAACTCCAGCACCCAGAACAAACTCATTTAAAATGGCTCTCTTCAATGTGAGATCACTTTCAAGTAAGACTTTTATCTTAAATGATTTTATCTTGTCTGCAAATCTAGATTTTATGTTTTTAACTGAATCATGGTTGCAAATGAATGACTATAGCGAGCTAGCTGAACTGTGTCCGCCTCAATATGATTGTTTTAGTTAACCGAGGGTCAGTGGTCATGGTGGTGGGCTAGTGAGCGTGTATAGGAAAAATTTTAAATGTCATCAAGTACGCTGTGATGAATTTAACTCCTTTGAAGTTCTCACTCTTAAACTTGGAGAGCTGCAACCTATCATATTTGTTATAATTTATCGCCCCCCAAAACCGCCTGGAGGATTTTTAGCAGAACTTCCTGAATTTTTATCTACTCTGGTTTTAAATTATGACAGAATTGTTCTTTGTGGCGATTTTAATATTCATGTTGATGACCCCACCAATGTTAATGCAACTGACTTTTTAAATATGGCCACTTCTTTTAACTTCAAACAACATGTCAAAGGGCAAACCCATAACCGTGGTCATACACTGGACTTGGTTTTTACCCTGGGTGTCAGCATTTCCTCTGTGGAATTAGTGGACATGACCATATCTGACCACAGATGTATTGTTTTTAGCTGCGATTCGCCTGTTACTCATGCCGCCTCACCAAGCTCC
>NW_025741378.1:0-2583 GCF_021292245.1 Micropterus dolomieu
CTCAGCTTGCTTTCAAGCTTCGATTTAGCGTTAACTTAGCTCGGTAGGTACAACGCTACAGGCTAAACTCGGCGTCTTCACGCCTGTGACTCCACTGCCGGGCAGCTGTATTTGTTGAAGTAGCTAATTTCAACAGGATACTGTAGTTTTGCATATAACATAACAATCCACGGCTCAGCGCGTCAGACTGTTATTTATAGCCGCAAACAAATCACATTGGCACAGCGCAACTGTAATCTGTCTGCCTCTTATTAGGCCTTAAAATTATCAATATCGGTTAAGTTTCTCTCAACCAAAAGGGCATTTCATCCGCTCGTCAGCGGAGATTGTATGTAGCTTTAGCTCAGATTTCTCAAATGGTAACGTTACAGGAATGTATTCAGTTTAACATTAGCTCGGTCCTCATAGCTCAGCTCACTACAGCTCTGTACTGAACAACAAAGAATGATGGCCCGGCGGTCCAAACAAGATGCACAAAGCATTTCATTTCACAACAAAGAACATGGTCAAAACTCACACACACTTTCATCACTAACGTTAAGTTAAGAGGGAAGACAGGAGAGTTTCTATGGAGCAATTTACTGGGCGATAATTATTTCAGTGGCAAAATTTTGGAGGAAAAAATTTTCTGGGACTCAATAAAAACTTCTCTGCATCAGGACTGTGTGTATAGTCTATTATAGTATGTCACAAGGCCTCACACGGCAGGCTCCATTATGTAGTAGACCTAAATTTATTAGTTATGCATTTTAATAAATTTATAAGAATTGATACCCAATTATGAATTTTTATTCATAAAATCAAAATTTCCTCGTTAAGGGCACCACCGGAGTTGTTATAATCCTAGAGTCTCCGGACCTCTAGGTAATTTTGAATAATTATACAATTATTACTAGTGATCAGTTAGTTAATAATCGCTCAATTATCTTAAATCAGTCAGTCAGTCTCATATCTAAAGGGTCAATTCTCTTGGCAGGAACTATAAATAGGCAACACACACTGCTCTTGATTATATTACAGTGAATTTATTCTCTAACTAAGGTGATAAAAAGATGGTTGGATACAGGGAACATAAACATTTGCTGAACAATGAGCCTGGAGGTTCGATTGTGGGAAGCATTTGACTCATACGGCATAGGAGCTAATTAAAGTAAACTAATGCTATAATTTAGGAGTTAAAATGGACATCTGATCACAGGACGTGTGTTAAGTCTTACTGCTTGTCGACAGCCTGCTTTTGGCCTGTTGCACGGGTCCCACGCTAGCTGCCGATCCTGGCTTTTTGCTAGGGATTCTCCCAGGGTTCTCCGTGTCTGATTGAAAACGCCTCCTCCGTCTGGCAATTCGGCTGTTTGCAGGTTTTCTTCGTTGTGGCTTGGTCTGACCTCGGTGAAGTTGGCTCGACGAAAAAGGCTTAAAAGGGAACTTGGTCGTTCCTGAATTAGTCCAGTGTAACTAAATAAAAAGAAAATAAAACAAACTGGAGGCAGATCGATGTCGCGGCACTTCAGGTGTGTAGCTTCAGGCGAACAAAGGCCTGTTTGTTTCGCTGGCCGAGTCTGGGCATTGCCTAGCGAGGTACGCTGCGCGTGCTGAAGCGTCCAGAGGGCCGAGCAGGGTGGAAGAGCCAACAGCGAAGAGAAGAGAGCGCGAAGCGAGGTCACGTGTCGCTCTTATGTTGCCTGGGGCGTGGTTCCCCAGGGGGCGTCTCAGGTTTCCCAAGGGACTGCCTTTCTAAACTTAATGTCAAAAGAAATCTATTTGCACGTATTATAATCAAACATTTTCCACAATCGAACCTCAATGGTTGAACGGTTGTACTGTTCTAGGCATTTGGTAACAGGAAACAATTGTCACATTATTGGTCAGGATATTTATACATTTAACGGCATTTCTGATGAGGGCATGTAATACTTATTTCGTCCACTTGGGGGAGCTCAGGTTACATGAGGAAAGCTTGGATTAAATCAAAGATCATCTCTCCTTAGGAACCGGGGAATTTGTTGATTCATCCTTAAATTCAAGCTGGCGATTAAGAGTATAGTAAAACATTCCTTTGTCATCATTTCTAAAGGGATTTTGTAGGAAAGTATTATGAACAAGCATTGATTACATTAGATGAAGGAGTGTCTTGCTGAAAATAAAAACATTGCACAAGTAACTTCTTTTCAGCACTAATATCAACAACAGATAGCAACAACAGTTAACATAACTACTCAAATAGAGGCAAACGTAATCGGGTAACTAAAGATTTAATTAAATGCTTTGAGTCTTTGGAGACTGCAGTCCTTTGTCATCCAAAGTTCAGTGTCTGGACCATGTCACACTTAGGTGAGACAGGGGTTTTCCTTTTTGATGTGGTAATAAAACAAAGAATAAGGTCAATTGCCACGGAAACGTGTGTGGGGGGGCCAGTTTTGATAGGCTGTTCAGGGAGATGCCAATGGCTGGTTTGTGTCCCTTTGTCAGTTCAACAGTCAGGCCCCGCGTTATCAGCTTTGGAATCAAAAAGGTGCCAGTTTTATGGTCGGGATAGCACTTAGAGAAAGCAACTTTGACCCCTCCCCTTCTTCTCTGGGGAGG
>NW_025741379.1:0-2870 GCF_021292245.1 Micropterus dolomieu
AGCACATGTGGGTCTTTGTAGAAGCTTTGTGCATCAGTGTGAATACATCAGACCATTTACGCCCACACAGAGCAATACATACTGCAATTCTACCCATTAGTGTGCAGCCAAAAGTGAGCTTTAGTGAGTTCTAGTTGTAAAGCTGGGCCAGATTCTGTCTGATATCTCAGTGCAGTATTACAATGTCAGCAAAGTTGCATGCAAATCTGAGTCATGGTACGAATGGAGAGCAATGTGTAGTGCTGAGCTTAGTGTGAAGCTAATGGCAGGACCTGCTGTTAGCGTGAATAAAAGTGAGAGCCCAAGTGAGTCTGAGAGTGAGTAATGCTAAAGAAGAGGGCATTATGAGGTACACATCGTAGCTAGAAAGGAATTAAATTAGACAGTGTACTGAACCAACCACATGCTGGTTGTGATTTCACCATAAACTCCGAGCAGAAGCAACTCCTAGTTTTGGTCCTCTTTCCTGTGCTTTTCTGTGTCCTCTTATCATTCTGCCGTCAAGGCCGTCTTTTTTATTCAGTGGTGTTATGAAACCTATCTACATTCTTAACTACCTCTCAGGTGTGTGCTGGGGACAGGGAAAGGTGTGTTACTATGACAACCCGAGTTAAAGGAGGAGCAGTCCGACTTTTGACGTGAACATTTGAGTCTGGTGAGGAGGAGGAGGAGGAGGTGGTGGTAGTGGTGGTGGTGGAGGAGGAAGAGGAGTGAGTATGAAAGACTGCAGATCTGCTTGTACTGAAGAGGTCTTTCGCTGTAAAGCATAACTTTTTTTGTTTGTCTTTCCTTTAATAGCAAGGCTTTTCTAACAAATCAATGCTGTTATACAACAGGTAGTTGGAGAGCTCCCTCCTCCTGCCAACAGCATCTCTCAGCTGCATTAGCTGCTACTTACTAATTTTATTTCTACGTTTTCCAGCAGAATTACATAACCTCAAGATCCTGTCCAAAGACTAATGTGTACCTGGCAAAACGTAGAAAACCTCGAAAGGGTTTTTCAAAGATAAATGTTTATTCATCTATATATGAACAGGGGGCAATTTGGAGCTTTTTGACTAAGGTCTTGGAAAACTGAAAATAAGAAAATACTTTTATTCCAGCTCTCATAGATTGGATACAGTGTGTAAGCTCTGATTACCCAGAAGGCAGCAGTAGAGTAAGTATGCTTTAGTGGTAGAACTCTAGAAACCCATCAATGGTCTCTGTCAGTGTGGACTGAAGTGGGAGCTGTACCCTAAGGCTCGTCTTTTCACAACCACCAGGAGGTCCAAATTCAGAATCAGTGGTTTGTGTAGTTCACTGACTGTCAGTTAAACAGCTGGTACTGTGCTTATCCACATTGGCAAGCAAAACAAATTGCCTCAAGTGTGCTGTTAAATACGCATTCCCTAGGGTCAGCATAGAGCATCTGAGTTGATAAATCTCCCAAGAGAAGTTACAGTCTGGATGGCCCTAATACCACATGCACACCACCCAACTGTTAAGACCTTTGTACTGCTTTTGCTAAATAGGGTTTAGCAGACTGCAATCCAAAGTAAAACCTACTGTTATATTGGCAGGTAACAGTCATATATATATATATACATACACACACACACACACACACTACCGTTCAAAAGTTTGGGGTCACCCAAACAATTTTGTGTTTTCCTGAAAAGTCACACTTATTCACCACCATACGTTGTGAAATGAATAGAAAATGGAGTCAAGACATTGACAAGGTTAGAAATAATGATTTGTATTTGAAATAAGATCTTTTTTACATCAAACTTTGCTTTCGTCAAAGAATCCTCCATTTGCAGCAATTACAGCATTGCAGACCTTTGGCATTCTAGCGGTTAATTTGTTGAGGTAATCTGGAGAAATTGCACCCCACGCTTCCAGAAGCAGCTCCCACAAGTTGGATTGGTTGGATGGGCACTTCTTGCGTACCATACGGTCAAGCTGCTCCCACAACAGCTCAATGGGGTTCAGATCTGGTGACTGCGCTGGCCACTCCATTACCGATAGAATACCAGCTGCCTGCTTCTGCTCTAAATAGTTCTTGCACAATTTGGAGGTGTGTTTAGGGTCATTGTCCTGTTGTAGGATGAAATTGGCTCCAATCAAGCGCTGTCAAAATGGAGTGATAGCCTTCCTTATTCAGAATCCCTTTTACCCTGTACAAATCTCCCACCTTACCAGCACCAAAGCAACCCCAGACCATCATATTACCTCCACCATGCTTAACAGATGGCGTCAGGCATTCTTCCAGCATCTTTTCATTTGTTCTGCGTCTCACAAACGTTCTTCTTTGTGATCCAAACACCTCAAACTTGGATTCATCCGTCCACAACACTTTTTTCCAGTCTTCCTCTGTCCAATGTCTGTGTTCTTTTGCCCTTCTTAATCTTTTTCTTTTATTGGCCAGTCTCAGATATGGCTTTTTCTTTGCCACTCTGCCCTGAAGCCCAGAATCCCGCAGCCGCCTCTTCACTGTAGATGTTGACACTGGTGTTTTGCGGGTACTATTTAATGAAGATGCCAGTTGGGGACCTGTGAGGCGTCTGTTTCTCAAACTAGAGACTCTAATGTACTTATCTTCTTGCTCAGTTGTGCAACGCGGCCTCCCACTTCTTTTTCTACTCTGGTTAGAGCCTGTTTGTGCTGTCCTCTGAAGGGAGTAGTACACACCGTTGTAGGAAATCTTCAATTTCTTAGCAATGTCTCGCATGGAATAGCCTTCATTTCTAAGAACAAGAATAGACTGTCGAGTTTCAGATGAAAGTTCTGTTTTTCTGGCCATTTTGAGCGTTTAATTGACCCCACAAATGTGATGCTCCAGAAACTCAATCTGCTCAAAGGAAGGTCAGTTTTGTAGCTTCTGT
>NW_025741380.1:0-1292 GCF_021292245.1 Micropterus dolomieu
TGGAGCAAAGTGTCATTTCTTCAGTGTTGAAACATGAAAAGATAGAATCAAATATTTACAAAAATGTGAGGGGTGTCCTCACTTTTGTTGCCAGCGGTATAGACATTAATGGCTGTGTGACGTGTTATTTTGAGGGGACAGCAGATTTACACTGTTGTACAAGCTGTACACTCACTACTTTACATTGTTGTACAAGCTGTACGCTCACTACTTTACACTGTTATACAAGCTGTACGCTCACTACTTTACACTGTTATACAAGCTGCACGCTCACTACTTTACACTGTTATACCTGTTATACAAGCTGTACGCTCACTACTTTACACTGTTATACAAGCTGTACACTCACTACTTTACATTGTTGTACAAGCTGTACGCTCACTACTTTACATTGTTATACAAGCTGTACGCTCACTACTTTACATTGTTGTACAAGCTGTACGCTCACTACTTTACATTGTTATACAAGCTGCACGCTCACTACTTTACACTGTTATACAAGTTGTACGCTCACTACTTTACACTGTTATACAAGCTGTACGCTCACTACTTTACACTGTTATACCTGTTATACAAGCTGTACGCTCACTACTTTACACTGTTATACCTGTTATACAAGCTGTACGCTCACTACACTGTTATACAAGCTGCACGTTCACTACGTTCCACTGTTATACAAGCTGTACGCTCACTACTTTACACTGTTATACAAGCTGTACGCTCACTACTTTACACTGTTATACAAGCTGCACGCTCACTACTTTACATTGTTATACAAGCTGCACGCTCACTACTTTACACTGTTATACAAGCCGTATGCTCACTACTTTACACTGTTATACCTGTTATACAAGCTGTACGCTCACTACTTTACGTAATTGCTGACGTAATCTGCACTCTGCGCATGCGTTGGCGTCTGTAGCCACCTGTCGGAAGCTCCGTCTTGAACCGGACTCTTATCCAGTTTTAATCCACTTTTTTCGTTACATTTTTTATATCCTTTTATTTAACTTAACTTTATTTAAGTTTTACGTGGGTTAAGGATTTTAGTCATCCGACATGGATTTTAAGATAGATGACCGTAAAAACGCGATCAACGCTACTGATCGCAACAAAGCTCCGGTGACTATGCAAGCCGAGATAACCCTGCCCCATGAGGACTGCACACTCCTTAAGAAAGCGAACAAGAAGATTGCTGACCTTATGGAAGACATCCGACGACTTTCAGAGGAACTCAAAGAGAAAGATTCCCTGCTGACTGGCTTTATGGATGTAGCTTCAGTACAAGCCAA
>NW_025741381.1:0-10037 GCF_021292245.1 Micropterus dolomieu
TCTCCTGTTCTGTTAGTGCAGCTCGCTCTGGACTGTAGGTTTTGGAATTTCCGGGTCTGCCTTTCTTTGCTCTTGTTGTGCTGAGATAGCTGTGCTTTCTTGATGAAGTCCATGACCTTTCCCAGTGCTGTACTGGGTAGATATGTTTCTAGTTTGTGGTGTATGTTGTCCATTTCTTTGGTCAGGGCTTCAATTGTGAAGTGTATCTGTCTCACTGTCTCGTTCAGTAGCTGGTGTTGCGCTTTCTCCAGGATTATTCCGGCTCTGTGTCCTTTTACCGTGGAGGCTCCACGGAATAAGACTCCACGGAATAAGACTTGGCAACGGACTGATCAGTTACTGTATTTGAATATTACATACTGGAGTTTTTTTGTGCAGGGGTCGTTTGAATTCAAGTTGTGTTGGAATTCTGGTATTGAGATTTTGGGATAAAACTAAGGTGAGTGGGTGCTTATTAGGTAGTAGTTGGCGCTGTGTGATTGCTAGATAACAAGATTTTTGTGATTGCTCTGGAGTTGACAAATTCCCTTGATTTTTCATTAGCGGATGTGGTAAGATTGCCACCTATCAACAATTAGGTAGAATTAAAAGAAAAATAAACAAATAAGTAATAATAAAAATAATTTACAATAAAGAAATATAAGAGTTGTCACTATGCGGAAAAAGGACATTAAAATATTGAAAGTAACTACTAAGGTTGATGTAGTACAAAAAAATAATCCTCTAGTTATTGGTATTGTAAAGTTATCTGAAAAATGGCATAAACGTTGGCCTAATATTGAACAACCATGGCCTGTGGAAGGGACTCTAAACCCAGGTGTACTTAAAATAATGCAAGTACTTATATAAGGCGGATCAAAATAAGGGGAAAAAGGGGGAACGACGTAAAGAAAAGAGACAAAGAGAGCTGGGTGTTCTTAAGTTGTTTGAACATGAGGGTCAAAACCTGATGAAAGATACACAAGATAAAAGTGAAAGAGGTGTAGAGAAAATGGCAAAAGAGGCAAAGATAACAGAAAAACTAATGGCAGAAGTCAACATACCCTTCTCACATACGGATTCAGTAAGAAGACCTCCACCTTACGAGGATGAAGCGGAGTTTAAGGACGTCTATCCTCAGCTTCCAGTGATCATTCAGGAGGGTGATTATTGCATCAGAGATGAAGAGGAACGAATCAGAGAGAGAGGACAAGCAGAAACAACTATTGTAGTGTTCTTGTGCAGTGTGTGTAAAACACCGACTAAACACTCAGTTAAACCATAGCCAATGAAGAGAGAGTTGTAGTAACATTGATCCTTTACTGAGACACTTCTCCATACATGCTGTCTGTGTGGTGAAAACTGTAAATAAAGGCAGTAAAAACATATTCAATGTTCTTAACTAAACTAAACACCATTGTACATAGTTGTAAATATGAACATACAACGTGGTGATACACTGTAGATAGCAGTTTTAGGGACTACTAGCATGGCTGTTAGCTTGCACACTAGTGTAAAAACAAAAACGTTTTTAAATGAACTTATCAAACATAATTTTTTTAACAAATCCCTGCTAATATATGAAGTTTAACATGTCTATTGTCAAATGAATTAACTTACGGCATTGCCTCTATGATGTTCCAGAGTGGATGCAAGCAAATTAGTCTCAGAGCATACATGTCTGCTTTCCTTTCTGCATGTGGAGATAAACAGGAAGTCGCTAAACAGGAAATGACAAAGCCGGAAGTAGCTAAACAGGAAGTGACGTCATGTCGTGAAACGAAAATAATACTAATTTACAGATTATTTATTTTGAACTGTGAAGTAGTTATGTACCTCATTTCCAACTAAAAATAAAAACCAACGAAATAATTCATAAAAAATTGAGAAAGCCCTAAAGGCACCACACTCCCCGCCTGACCTGTGTGAGGTCACTAAGAATTTATGTTAGTCCAATACATTAGTCTCTAGATCAGTCTTTGGGCAGAAGTAGAACAATTTCTGCAACTGGCCTAAGAAAGGTTTTCACATTACCCTGGTCAGCTGTTTTCACCTCGACCTTTCTTACGTGGCCATCGTTTCCAGGGAAGGTGGCAGTGATCCTAGCCATAGGCCAGCAGTTGCGGACAGTCTGCTTGTCTCTGAGTAGAACTAGGTCTCCAACTTCAAGGTTTCTTCGAGGTACTGTCCACTTTTGTCTGTGTTGCAGGGAAGGTAAGTATTCACGGCTCCAGCGGGTCCAGAACTGGTTTGCAAGAGCCTGAACCTGTCTCCATTGCTTTGTGTAAAGGTCCTTGCCTGAGAACTCTCCTGGAGGGGGTGGAGCTCCAGTCTTCTGCGTAAGAAGCATTGACGGTGAGAGTATGAAAGGGTTTTCCGGGTCAGCAGAGACAGGTAGGAGTGGACGTGCGTTCATGATGGCCGTGACCTCAGCCATCAGTGTGCAAAGAACTTCGTGGGTTAGGCGAGTGTTATGTTGGAGAAACATTGAATCAAGGATTCTTCTAGCGACACCAATCATGCGCTCCCAAGGGCCTCCCATATGGGAGGCATGTGGCGGGTTGAATTCCCAGATGCATCCTTGCTCACTGAGGAACTTCTGCAGCCTTTTGTCCATCCCAAGCTTCTTGCGCGCTCCAATAAAGTTGGTGCCACAATCGGATAGGAGCTGTTTCGCAGGGCCTCTGAGTGCAAAGAAGCGTCTGAGGGCATTTATGCAGCTAGATGTGTCCATAGCCTCGATTACCTCGATATGCACTGCTCTTGAACTCATACAGCTGAACATGATGGCCCACCGCTTGCTCTCTGCCTGTCCTCCTCTGGTGCGTCTGGTAGAGATGGACCAGGGACCAAATACATCGATCCCCACATATGTAAAGGGAGGGCAGGTTTTAAGGCGTTCAAGTGGCAGGTCAGCCATGAATTGTTCTTCCTGCTTTCCGCGCAGCCTGCGGCAGGTTACACATTTGTGGAGTACTTAACTGATTAATGTTTTGCCTCCCAAAATCCACAATCCTGCTGCCCTAATCACGCCTTCTGTCAGGTGTCTGCCTTGGTGTTTTACTTGCTCGTGGTGATGTTGGGTGAGCAGTAAGGAGATGTGGCTACCTTTGGGCAGGATTATTGGGTTCTTTTCGGCAGCAGGGAGTTCTGAGTGCCTTAATCGGCCCCCAACACAAATGAGGTTGTCTTCCAAGAATGGGCTGAGTTTCTGCATGGGGCTATTTTTGGGTATTGCTTTGTTGGCTCGGAGGGCGGACAGTTCCTTCGCAAAGGCTGCCATTTGTGTTGCTTTGAGGATAACATTCCTTGCCTGGGCCATTTCATCTGGAGTACGAGGTGAATTACATCTGTGCCAGCCTTTGCATTTGCTGTTTTTATTTGAGTGCTTGCAGGATCTTGCCATGTGGATGAGGTATGCTACTCCTCTTACTAAGGAGTTGAAGGTGGAGAACCGTTGGAAGCGGTCTGGGGTAAGCATAGATTCTTCCAGGTATGTAGCACAGGTCTGGACTTGGGGTCGGATTTCCGGGTCCCTTCCAGGTTCAACTAGCTCAAATGTCTCACTAACTTGCATTTTTTCTGCTGGAGGCTGATACAGGAAGGAGGGTCCCGTGAACCAAGAGGTCTGCGCCAGATGGGATGCAGGTAAGGATCTTGACGCATGGTCGGCAGGATTTTCCTCTGTACGGACGTAGTTCCATTGTTCAGGCTTTGAGGACTGTCGAATGCGTTGCACTCTATTGTGAACATACACATAGAACCGTTTTGCCTCGTTACAAATGTAGCCTAGCACTACTTTGCTGTCCGTATAGAACTTTGTCGCATCTAACTTCAGGTCTAGCTCTTCCTGTATGAGATCTGCCATCTCTACAGCTAAGACTGCGGCGCACAGTTCCAGCCTTGGGATTGTAGGCTCGGACTGGGGTGCTAGCCTTGTCTTGCCCATAACAAATCCCACGTCAACTTTCCCATCTTGCTGAACTGCTCTCACGTACGCCACAGCACCAATCGCCTTAGTTGATGCGTCAGAAAACACACACAACTCTGTGTGCACTGCTTTATTGAATGAGGTTTTTGTGTACGTACGCGGTACATGCAGTTGTTTTAGGTCTCTGAGTGAATGTCTCCAGGCTTCCCATCTGCATAGTTTGTCTTCCGGGAGGGGTGTATCCCAGTCGGACAGTTCAGAGGTAAGTTCTCTGAGGAGGGCTCTTCCCTGGATCGTGACGGGTGCCAACAAACCCAGGGGGTCAAAAACACTGTTGACTGTGGAGAGGACTCCACGGCGGGTGAAGGGTTTCTTTGCGGTTGATGTGGAGAAGGTGAAGGTGTCAGTTGTGATCTCCCAGAGTAGACCTAAGCTCCGCTGTGTCGGTGCGGTTTCTCCGCCCAGGTCTAGGTCCTTGGTTACCGGGGTACAATCTTCAGGTGAGAAGGCCTCCGTTACAGCTGGACAGTTCGACACAAACTTGTGTAAGCGAAGGTTTGACTCAGCGAGTGAGGCCTGTGTGCGTTGGAGCAGGTCGATTGCCTCAGCTTGAGATGGTACGGATATCAACCCATCGTCAACGTAGAAATGCCTTTCCACATAGTTGACTGTATCTGCACCATGCTCCTGTGCACCTTCTCTGATGGCTCTTCGCAGTCCGTAGGTGGCAACGGCGGGTGATGGTCTGTTGCCGAAGACATGGACCTTCATCCGGTACTCTATAACTTCCTTGCTGACGTCGTTGTCTTTGTGCCATAAAAAACGGAGGAAGTTGCGGTGGTCTTCGCGCACCAAAAAACAGTGGAACATCTGCTGGATGTCTGCCATGATAGCGATCTTCTCTTTTCGGAAGCGTAGCAGGACGCCTAGGAGGGAGTTATTTAGGTCGGGGCCTGTTAGGAGTACGTCGTTAAGGGAGATACCGTAGTACTGGGCGCTGGAATCAAAGACTACCCTGATCTGACTGGGTTTTTGCGGATGGTAAACCCCAAATGTTGGGAGATACCAGCATTCTTCAGCTTCTTTCAGAGGGGGCGCTACTTCGGCATGTCCGTTAGCGAAGATCTTCTCCATGAATGCCACATATTGTTCCTGCATCTCAGGTTTCTTTTTCAGGGTTCGTTGCAGAGAGGCGAACCGCTTGACCACCTGTTCTCTGTTGTTTGGCAGAGGCTGGCGTGGTTCTCTGAACGGTAGTGGGGCGACCCAACTGTTAGCATCATCTCTGTAGACGTTTGTGTCCATTATTTTTAGGAAGATGGTGTCTTCCACTGATTGAGCAGGTTTGTTATCGTTCTCGCTTTGGTTGAACACTGTCTTACCCAGCATCCTCTCAGGTCTGTTAGAGCTTTGCTGCGTCTCTTTTACATGCATGAAGCTTGTGCAGGGTTGAAAAATGGAATGGCGACCACTGTCCAGCACGTTGGTCTTAAACGTGTTGACTGTCGGCTTATGCACATTACCCAGACACACCTCTCCTATTACTACCCATCCCAGGTCCAAACGCTGGGCGAAGGGGGCATTGTGTGGTCCGTTGACCTGCTGCCTGACCTTGTGTGCTCTAAGGACATCTCTTCCAAGTAGCAGGAGTATTTCTGCATCCGGGTCCAGTTCCGGGATGTACTTGGCGATGTGTTGAAGATGGGGATGGTGTAAGACTGCGCTCGGCGTTGGAATCTCAGACCGATTGTTCAAGATCTCGTGGCACTCAATGAGTGGTGGGAGAGGGATGAGAACCTTGCCATCCAATGACTCGATCTGGAATCCTTCTGCTTTTTTGCCGGATGTTTCTACGATTCCAGAGCAGGTTCTGAGGTGATACGAGAATGGTTTGCTCTCCACATTGAACAGCTCGAAGAACTCTGGTCTAGCTAATGAGCGATTGCTCTGGTCATCCAGAATTACATAGGCTTTGATGGCCCTCTCCTTGGCATCCTTCGGATATATCT
Source organism: Micropterus dolomieu (assembly GCF_021292245.1). Lineage (NCBI taxonomy): Eukaryota > Metazoa > Chordata > Actinopteri > Centrarchiformes > Centrarchidae > Micropterus > Micropterus dolomieu. The sequence goes on from NW_025741381.1 coordinate 5,920, forward strand.
TTGAGAGGCAGATCTTTGAGCATGAGCGACTCCATTGGTTTGGGCCGCAAACTTCTGTGCAACTGGTTCTAACAACGGCTGTGTTAGGGTGATTTTTTCCCTCCCCGCCGTTCTCCTGTGGTGGTGAAGGAGTTGATGGGCCGGGATGCATAGCAGCATCATGGTAGGCGCTATCACATTCAGAGCACTTGACGGAGGACTTGCAATCTTTGGCAAGGTGGGTGACTGAAGAACAGCATTTGAAACATATTCCTTTCTCCTTGAGGAAGGCCTTTCTCTCCTCGAGGAGTTTGTTTCTGAATGTCCTGCATTTTTTGAGAGGATGTGGTTTGTTGTGTAATGGGCAGTTCTTGTTAAGGTCGTCATTGGTAGTAGAAACATCAGTTTTGTGCACTGAAATGGGTCTGTTGGTGTTCTTCACACTAGATTTGTCTGGTCTTGTGGGTGTGGTTACACTGCTTTGATACATAAAGCTAGGATTGTTTCGCTTCTTCGCTTCATAGCACATGAAGCTACTGAAATACTCAAAGGGAGGGAAGCGACCTTGGTTCTGTTCTTTGTACCAGGATCCAGAAGACACCCACTTTTCTTGAAGTCCATATGGAAGCTTGTCCACGATTGGCCCGATTCCACGTGAAGTATCCAGATATGATAGGCCAGTGAGATAGCCGTCTTCTTTAGCGCCTTGGATCTCCATAAGCAAATCTCCTAGTTCACGTAATTTGGTGTGGTCCCTGGCTGAAATCTTAGGAAAACTGTCCAACCGATGAAACAGTGACTTTTCAATGATTTCAGGTGCAGCATAACACTCACGTAGTCTCTCCCATGCCTTGTGTAAAGCAAGTTTGGGGTTACCGACATGCACTAAGCGTATGCGTTTAACCTGTTCGCTAGATTCTTTTCCCAGCCATTTAGTCATAAGATCCAGTTCTTGGGTGGCTGTGAGGTGAACTTCATCAGCTGCATTGGTAAATGAGGAGTACCATGCACGGTAATTTCCTGGCTTATCGTCAAATTGGTACAGTCCTGAATTGACAAGGTCTCGTCGTGCCAAATACTGTGCCAAGGGCTCCACCAAAGGCGGTGTGCTAGGTGGAGAAATCGGTTGCGGAGCATATAGCTGGGCATGAAAATCCATGGTAGGGTCTGTTCTTCTGACTTCAGGCTTTGTCTCCAATCTAGTCGAATCAGGTAAGTTTTGTGCAGGTAAGTGTGTACTGGTCACTTTTTCAGACTGTGGCACATTGATAGGTTCTAATTGTGAAGCGTCTTTCACTTGTGGGCTCCATGTAACGAAGCTGTCATGTGATTCTGCATGGGGTGGGGAAGCCACAGGTAAGCCTGCCAAGAATGGGGAGGAAGAACGATTCTGAAGGTTGATTTGAGATTGGATATAATCCTTGGTGCATTCAATTTTAACCTCTTCTGCTTCGTATTTTCCCACTTCGTCTAAAGGATGCATTGCTTCAGCGTTTTCCAGCACCTCTGCTTCCACCAAGGCTGCAGCAGCTTCTCTGTGTAGCATTAACACTTCCAACTCTGTGTCTATCCTTACCGTTTCCAACTGATTTTGAGCATCTCTTGTTGTCTTTTCTGCTTCTCTGGCAGCCTTTTCCATTTTCAATTTAGCCTCTTGGTTAGCATAAGATGCTCTTACCTTGGCAGCTTCTGCTTTAGCTCGGGCCCGGGCAACACTTGCCGATGATGCTGATGTCATGATGCTCCCAGATCTGGATGACTTGCTGCTTGTTGCCATTTTGACCAGTTCGAAACTTCACAAGTTGCCTTTTCACTGTAGTGTTCTTGTGCAGTGTGTGTAAAACACCGACTAAACACTCAGTTAAACCGTAGCCAATGAAGAGAGTTGTAGTAACATTGATCCTTTACTGAGACACTTCTCCATACATGCTGTCTGTGTGGTGAAAACTGTAAATAAAGGCAGTACAAACATATTCAATGTTCTTAACTAAACTAAACACTATTGTACATAGTTGTAAATATGAACATACATCGTGGTGATACACTGTAGATAGCAGTTTTAGGGACTACTAGCATGGCTGTTAGCTTGCACACTAGGGTAAAAACAACTATAAAGATGAATCCAAGCTCCAAAAGTAAGAAGAAAATGACACGTTTGGAAACTAAGGGTAGAGTGAGGCTTAGGAGAATGGAAGATGATGATGAACAGATGATTTAGAAGAGATCATGGGTGGATATGATCCTGTGATCAGAGGCTGGCCAGAGCGGAAAGAAGGGGTGATGAAAGTTGGAAGAAGAAGAATACAGGAGATCAGATCTCTGATGAAAGTGAAGATGGAGACAGCGATGAAGAGTGGGAGATTAAAGGTGCTTCATGTTCAAGAGGATTTTATCCTACAATGACTACTGAAGAAATAGAAAAAGACATGGATCGATGCATATCATGCTTGGAGAAGTCGACTTATCCAGAAGAAATAAGAGAATTGGAAGAACATCTCGAGAAGCTGACAATACAGAGGGAGAAACTGAGGGAAAAAGGGTCCCAAAAAATTGGAGAAGAAGTACGCATTACGCCCAAGAAAAGGGAGCACAAGTAAGAAGATGCTGCCAGTGATAATCCGAGGACAGAATCTGGAGTATAAGCCTTTGCAGAATACCGATATGTCAGATATACTTGAGAAGTTGCCTATTCTTCAAGATGGAGCACATCCTTGGATCTCGAAGTTGGAAGAAATTACGGTAGGAACACAAACTACCATAGGAGATATTAAGAGACTTTTTGCTAATCTCCTTGGGATTCCAGGTATGGAAGAAATTTTTCAGAGAGCTGGACTTAATCGATATGTGGGGACTGCTGTAAATGATCCTGAGTTGTTCGCTGCAAGTAGGAATCGACTGTGGAGAGCACTGAAAGACACGTTTCCAACAAATGTGCATCCTGACAATATTTTGATTGATCCATTGGGAAAAGAAGAGAATCCGAGAGCCTATGTGTCGAGAGCTCATCAGGTGTGGAGAAATATTACAGGAAATGATCCAGAGGCGAGTCAAATGGAGCGGTCAATTTTGCGAGCTAAACTACAGATGGGGCTGCCCCCACCAGTAAGGAGCAAACTGGCAGAGGTGGTTGGACTTGGAAGCATGGCAATAGGGGTCTATACAGATCATATAGCCCATCAAGTGGATCTATATAGGAAAAAGGAACATGATCAGAAAGAACAGGACCAAGTGACTCTCAGAAAACTCAATCAAATACAACTGGTGGAAAATAAGAAGAAGGAGAAGAAACAGGCTTTGGTTATGCAGGATCAGTGTTTACCAAAGCAACAATCACCACCACAGCTTCAGTCAAACCAGGAACAACCGCAATTGCCCCAACCACCACTAGTGGTTCCAGTTGTTTCATATCCACAGCCAGTTTATGGACAGATGCAGAATTGGAGAGGAAGAGTACGAGGAAGCTCAAGAAGAGGAGGATTTAATCCATACTTTCAGCAGTTTCCAGAAGTGTGTTACAATTGTGGACAGGTTGGTCACTTTGCCCGTGAGTGCAATAGGTCAGGAGGAAATTTCAGAGGAGGAAATTTCAGAGGAGGATTCAGGGGCCAGTCAAGGTCGCTTGGAGGACTGGTGAACCCTCACAGGGGCCCGGAGCCAGGATTCTAGAGGTGCCCAGAAAATCCGAAAGGGGGGTGTCAGCTGGTAGCATCAGGGCCGGAAAGAGATCCAACAATTGAGGTGAAAGTAAATAACCGACCATTGGAAGTGATGGCGGATAGCGGAGCTGCTTTCACCTGTGTTCGGCCTGAAGATGCTACACATCTTCCTATGTCCAATCAACTTATTCAGACAATCGGGTTTGAGGGAGTGAAGCAGCTGATTCCTCTCACGGAACCAATTGAGCTCTGCTATAAAAATCAGAAAACTACAATACCCATATTGGTATCAGAACATACACATATTGCTTTATTGGGAAGAGATGCTTTGTGTAGATTGAACTGCACAATAAAATGTACACCAGATGGCTGTCTGATAGAAGTGCCAAAAGAAATAGTCCACCAATTATTGATGACAACAGAGATGGAGTCCTCTGCAGTATTTTGGATTGGAAATCTCAGTGCAGATTTTTTGGAGCCGGC
>NW_025741382.1:0-1964 GCF_021292245.1 Micropterus dolomieu
AGTAACATCAGAGACAGGCAGTAACATCAGAGACAGGCAGTAACATCAGAGACAGACAGTAGAGACAGACAGTAACATCAGAGACAGACAGTAACATCAGAGACAGACAGTAACATCAGAGACAGACAGTAGAGACAGAGACAGACAGACAGTAACAGTGACAGACAGACAGTAACAGTGACAGGCAGTAACATCAGAGACAGACAGTAACATCAGAGACAGACCGTAACATCAGAGACAGACAGACAGTCACATCAGAGACAGACCGTAACATCAGAGACAGACCGTAACAGAGACAGGCAATAACATCAGAGACAGACAGTAGAGACAGGCAATAACATCAGAGACAGACAATAGAGACAGACAGTAACATCAGAGACAGACAATAGAGACAGACAGTAACATCAGAGACAGACAATAGAGACAGACAGTAACATCAGAGACAGACCGTAACATCAGAGACAGACAGACAGTCACATCAGAGACAGACCGTAACATCAGAGACAGACCGTAACAGAGACAGGCAATAACATCAGAGACAGACAGTAGAGACAGACAATAACATCAGAGACAGACAATAGAGACAGACAGTAACATCAGAGACAGACAATAGAGACAGACAGTAACATCAACGACAGACAGTAGAGACAGACAGACAGTAACATCAGAGACCCGCAGTAGAGACAGACAGACAGTAACATCAGAGTCTGACAGTAGAGACAGACAGACAGTAACATCAGAGTCTGACAGTAGAGACAGCCAGACAGTAACATCAGAGTCTGACAGTAGAGACAGAGACAGACAGTAACATCAGAGTCTGACAGTAGAGACAGAGACAGACAGACAGTAACATCAGAGTCTGACAGTAGAGACAGAGACAGACAGGCAGTAACATCAGAGACAGGCAGTAACATCAGAGTCTGACAGTAGAGACAGAGACAGACAGACAGTCACATCAGAGACAGACAGACAGGCAGTAACATCAGAGACAGACCGTAACATCAGAGACAGACAATAACATCAGAGACAGACAGTAGAGACAGACAGTAACATCAGAGTCTGACAGTAGAGACAGAGACAGACAGACAGTAACATCAGAGTCTGACAGTAGAGACAGAGACAGACAGACAGTAACATCAGAGACAGACAGACAGGCAGTAACATCAGAGACAGGCAGTAACAGTAGAGACAGGCAGTAACAGTAGAGAAAGGCAGTAACATCAGAGACAGGCAGTAACATCAGAGACAGGCAGTAACAGAGACAGGCAGTAACATCAGAGACAGACAGTAGAGACAGACAGTAACAGTAGAGACAGACAGTAACATAAGAGACAGGCAGTAGAGACAGAGACAGACAGACCGTAACATCAGAGACAGACAGTAACAGAGACAGGCAGTAACATCAGAGACAGACAGTAGAGACAGAGACAGACAGTAACAGTAGAGACAGATACAGACAGACAGTAACAGAGACAGACAGTAACAGTAGAGACAGGCAGTAACAGTAGAGACAGACAGTAACAGAGACAGGCAGTAACATCAGAGACAGACAGTAACATCAGAGACAGACAGTAACATCAGAGACAGACAGACAGTAACAGTGACAGGCAGTAACATCAGAGACAGACAATAGAGACAGACAGTAACATCAGAGACAGACAATAGAGACAGACAGTAACATCAGAGACAGACAATAGAGACAGACAGTAACATCAACGACAGACAGTAGAGACAGACAGACAGTAACATCAGAGTCTGACAGTAGAGACAGACAGACAGTAACATCAGAGTCTGACAGTAGAGACAGCCAGACAGTAACATCAGAGTCTGACAGTAGAGACAGAGACAGACAGTAACATCAGAGTCTGACAGTAGAGACAGAGACAGACAGGCAGTAACATCAGAGACAGGCAGTAACATCAGAGTCTGACAGTAGAGACAGAGACAGACAGACAGTCACATCA
>NW_025741383.1:0-10461 GCF_021292245.1 Micropterus dolomieu
AGGCGTTGAGGAGCTGAGGAAAGCAGAGTTCGTCTTCTTCCATCGTCAGAGAGAAGCTGCTGAGCTCCAACAGCTTACTGACCAAAGCTCTCCGTCATACAGCTCATTTATCTCTCTCAAACCCAAAGGGAGGGTGCATCTCACCAACGGGAGGGAGCTGCAGCGTAACGTAGTTTTGCCACAGGACAAATAGCAATCAAAGAACAGCACAGCAACCCGTTATGTTAACACAGTATGAATAAATGGATGATTGCATCTGATCTCGACCCATGTAACAATTGTTGCGGTCTCTCATGGGCCCTTGTAATCACCTGGGCCCCTGGTGGTTGCACCGTCGGTACTCACCCTACTGGGCTGGAGCTGGAAACAATGAGGCCCAGAGCAAGGGTTTTTTTGGGCCCATCTCCCCATGAGATGATTGAGTATCTGCTGCTTGTGGATTTTATTATCAACTTAAGCTGAAAGGACACAAAACACACGAGAGTCTGGTTGGACAAACTCTCACGATCGTTCCGGTAACCTCGCAAAGGCGATGAGCCGTTTTGCTCCTCTTGAATCTGAGTGTCAAAATTCGGTCTTGCCGTCTTTCCATAGCCCTGGCGTAAGCTTCACCAGAGAGACTCAGCAGCGAGTGACCCTGATAATTTGAGCAATACCTCTGGTCCCCCTTAAAAATAGAAACCAAGACTTCTGGTTTCCGCTTGATGGAGTACTAGGGAGAGGAGCGCCAACAAAATCAATTTCTAGAAAGTCATTTGAACTTACAGCAACCGCTGAAACGGGACACACTGTCTCTACGGATTTAAAGAGAGGAGCTACAAATATCCAGAGAAGTGGTACTAATCCAGATTAGGGCTGATATTGCAACATAATTTAAGGAAATTAAGACAGGACATTTGGGCCATTGATGATGAGCTGGCCGGTGAGTTGGCGGTGCTCTGCTTGGCGCAGGCAGAGGCAGCCAGTAACAATGACAAGATCTTAAACACACTAAGTGAAATGATTAGAGTAACAGCACTGAAACAGACGCAAGAAGCACTCACCAAGGAATGTAAAAAACTACAGGAAATTTAGAAACTAGAAGCAGGAGACAAAATCATAAGCTGCTCGGCGTCAAGGAGTGAGCCAATGGAGGTAACATGATCAAAAGCCTTGCAGATTTTTTTCCTGTGGTGCTCAGTGCCAACAACTTTGACTCCCCGGTGATGATAGATTGACCACATCACACACTGGCTCGAAGTCGACTGAGGAGGAGAGGCCGCCAAAATTACTATGCAGAACGACAAAAGATACTGGACCTCGAAAGAACGCATAACATATAGAGGGGGCCAGATATTTATCTTTCCAGTCCACTATTAACCCGGTGAAAAAAAACCTCAGAGAGGCCAACATTAACTCGCGGGTGAGCGCCTCGTGGCCGAGCTAGCCACGGAGCCCGGCCGGGCACGGCCCAAAAAAGCAACATGGCACCCCCTCTCCATCCTTTGGACCCGGGCGCGCTGCCACATGGGTGGCAGTGAAGGTCAGGGGCCTCAACGGACCAGACCCAGGCGGCAGAGGCTGGCTCTGGGGACGTGGAACGTCACCTCTCTGTGGGTGAAGGAGCCGGAACTTGTGCGGGAGATGGAGCGCTATCAGTTAGATCTGGATAGTGGATGGACCCTATTCTTCTCTGGAGTTGCTCAAGGTGTGAGGCGCCAGGCAGGTGTGGGAAGTCCCCGGCTGAGCGCCGCTATGTTGGAGTTTACTCCGGTGAACAAGAGGGTTGCCTCCCTACCCCTTCGGGTAGTGCGGGGGAAAACTGACTGAATATGCACCAAACAGCAGTTCAGAGTACTTGGCCTTCTTGGAGACCCTGAATGGCGTTCTGTATGGGGCTCCAGTAGGGGACTCCATAGTTCTGCTGGGAGACTTCAACGCGCATGTGGGCAATGATGGAGATACCTGGAAAGGCGTGATCGGGAGGAACGGCCTCCCTGATCTGAACCCAAGTGGGTGTTTGTTGTTAGACTTCTGTGCAAGTCATGGATTGTCTAGAACTGGGAACGTCTGGAGGAGGCCCCTGTCCATGAGATCTTCACCTCAAACCTCTGGTGGAGCTTTTCTGGCATCCCAATGAGTGGGCAATGTTCAAAGCCTCTATTGCTGAAGCAGCAGCGGGAGGCTGTGGTCTCAAGGTCTTCGCTGCCTCAAGGGGTGGTAACCCTCGAACACCGTGGTGGACACCGGTGGTCGGGGAAGCCGTCCGACAGAAGGAGGAGGCTTTCCGGGATTTGTTGTCTCGGAGGACTCCGGAGGCGGTTGCAAGGTACAGAAGGGGCCCGAAGGGCTACGGCCTCTGCAGTGGCAGATGCAAAGCAGTGGGTGTGGGAGAAGTTCGGAGAAGACACGGAGAAGGACTTTTGGTCGGCACCAAAGTGCTTCTGGAGAACTGTCTGCCATCTCAGGAGGGGGAAGCGGGGAACCGTCCAAACTGTGTACAGTAAGGATGGGACCCTGTTGACCTCAACTGGGGAGGTAATTGGGCGGTGGAAGGAACACTTTGAGGAACTCCTAAATCCGACTGATACGCCCTCTCTAGTAGAGGCAGAGTTGGAGGCTGATGGGGGATTCTCATCAATTTCCCTGGAGGAAGTCACTGAGGTAGTCAAACAACTCCATAAAGCCCCAGGGATTGATGAGATCCCTGAAGCGGTTGGGATGAGGATTAGCCCCTCTAAATCTGTGGCCATGGTTCTCAGCAGGGACCCGGTGGAGTGCCAACTCCAGGTAGGGAATGAGTCCTTACCCCAAGTGAAGGACTTAAAGTACCTCGGGGTCTTGTTCATGAGTGAGGGGAGATTGGAACAGGAGATTGGCCAGAGAATCTGAGCAGCGGGGGCGGTATTGCACTTGCTTTACCGCACCGTTGTGACAAAAAGAGAGCTGGGCTGTAAGGCAAAGCTCTCGATCTACCGGTCAATTTTTGTTCCTACCCTCACCTATGGTCATGAAGGCTGGGTCATGACCGAAAGAACAAAATCGCGGGTACAAGCGGCCGAAATGGGTTTCCTCAGGCGGGTGGCTGGTATCTCCCTTAGAGAGAGGGTGAGAAGCTTGGCCATCTGCGAGGAGCTCAGAGTAGAGCCACTGCTCCTTTGCGTTGAACCACCTCAACAGTTGAGGTGGTTTTGGATGCCTCCCTAGGGGAGGTGTTCCAGGCACGTCCAGCTGGGAGGAGGCCTCGGGGACCCAGGACTAGGTGGAGAGATTTTTTCTCCACACTGGCCTGGGAACACCTCGGGATTCCCCAGTCAGAGCTGGTTAACGTGGCTCGGGAAAGAGAAGTTTGGGGTCCCCTGCTGGAGCTGCTGCGCCGTGACCCGTCCCGGGTAAGCGGATGAAGATGGATGGATGTTCCACCCAGCCAAACTTGTGCATCAGTATTGACGGGATTAGGCATCCTTTGATTCCCCACGAGCTGCAGAGGATTTCTTCAACTAGAATGTTGCTAAAGTGAATAGAAACCCACACAAATACCAGTAATCAGGAAGACTGAACCCTCTGACACACACAAAAAAGCAATTTCCCCCTCTCCTCCTTCACACTAGAGTGAGAACTGATAAGGTCGACAGACATGATCAACTCTAGTGGCATTTTGCTTTTAGAAACCAACCAAGTTCTTCCCTTTCACTGCCCCAAAAGTTAAAAACTTTTGGAGGTTTATTGCAGTAACCTATAAAGAAGGAGCTTTAGAGACTAAGTAGAGTTTTGAAATATTTTTTTAATTCTTTGTCTTAAGCTGTAAAAAAACAGCAATGGGCCATTGGGATAGCTCTTTTCCCCCTGGTCCTTGATTGGGAAGTGGGGGGGCGGGGTGGGTAGGTGTTAGTATCAAAGGGTTTGAAGTTCTAAAACTGTTAAATGTTGATATGCTCACGCATTATGTGTTTTTGTTTCGTTTTTATCTTTTTCCCCTTCTTTGTGGATGCAAATATACTCATAATATCGCCTTATATTATGAGTCTCTCTTCCTAGAGTAGACAATGAAAACTAGTTTCATTGGGCTTTTTATGACTGGCGTTACTGATTGTTACCTGGAATTGCAAAGGTACTTGCTCATCTTCAGAAGTTGCAAATTTGGAAAGAAAAGTGGAAAAAAATTGGCTCATCAGATATAAATATCTGAGACATCAAGATTTATAACTGAAATTCACACTGGGTCTGAATGTATAACAAAAGATAATTTAGAAATCAACCAGGAATTTAAACAGCTTTATCTCAGACCATATACAACAGAATCGAAAAGGTACTGTAGAGAATGTTTTTGATGGTCTGAACATTCCTTCTATCAGTCAGGATGGTAAATACTTATTAGAGGAGACTTTAGCAATACCTAGACGGTTATATGCCTGCAAGACTTTTTGCAGATATTGCACCTCTCCTTTTAAAGGTCATCAATGAATCATCAGAAACGGGCGTACTTCCTGCTACATTCTACCAGGTGACTGCTCTCCCTGCTGCTTTTTGCGACCTTCTTGCTGTGAGTTGACAGTGCTAACCACTGTACTATCGCGCCGCCCCCCTGCAATAACTTCCATTTCAAATAAATTCTTACAAAAATCAGGACATAAACTCAGCATTAATAACGTACATTATTTCCTACTAAGGTCCCAGATGATCGACAACCCCAGTTTAAATATTTTAGGAATCAATTTTACCAAAGCGTTTTCCCGACGTTTCTACATTATTAGATTAGACAAGGGATGTCAAAAAGATTGTATTTCACACCATAGATAAAAGTATTTCAGAATTTATTTGGATAAGAAAATGCCCAGAATAAAGACATCTTTCCTCCAGAGGCCCAAATCAGCAGGGGGTGACCAAATTTTTTTACTTTATTGTTGGGCAAGTCAAGATGATGACCTAATGGTTACAAAAACAACCTCCATCGTGGGTAAACATAGAAAAGACGTTGCACCCCCTCTACACTTGCTGCCTTACTATTTTCAGCCTTACCCACTTTAGTCAACCCAGTAGTTTCTCACACACTCAAGAAAATTTTATGGCTGGCAGTCTGCCTCTCTTCAAAGCCCTCCTATTGAAAACCATTTCTTTGCATCCTTATTTAACAGTACAATATTCAAACATTTATAGATGGGGTGTTCTCAACATTTGAGCACATAAAGGAAAAATACAAAACACAGCGGCTCCAGGTGCGGAATTATGTAAATAATATTTTATTCTATCCCCAAATCTCCCAAACAATCATCAATGGATCTGATATTCATGCAAGATCCTTAAAAAAGGAGGTATATCAAATATGTCTGACAAACTCTCTAATCTGACATGTAAAACTTCTATGGATCACCTGAAATCTGCTTGTTAGGTCGACCTAGGTGAGGAGATTACAGAGGAACTGTGGAGGACAGCCCTGGCACAAACATCAATTTTCAGTATGCGCAAGGCGTGGCCTCTAAAATATTCCACAGCATGCATTGGTCTAAACATACATATTTACATATAGTGTGTGTGTGTGTGTGTGTGTGTGTGTGTGTGTGTGTGTGTGTGTGTGTGTGTGGTATATTGTGCTGTGTTTGTGGAACCGTACAATACGTCAATACGAATTAAGTTCCTGACGGATAAATAACGTTCTTTGAATTTCCAAAAACGGATCCTTCATGTAACTGCTGCAGATTGTCACCAGCATCCTTGGGTCATATGTTCTGGAGTTGCCCAATGATATTAATTACTGGAACGATATCTTCTAAACAACAAACATCAATAATCTTGCATAGACCTATAAACTTGGATGGCAATTCCAGGCATTATGGTCAAAATACACTAAAAAGCAGTGTGGAACACAACATGGTATCATTTGTCAGCCTACTGGCTCGCAGATTGATCTTACTCAGTTTGAAACTAAATACTCCAACAACTCATTTAAACATCATAAGAGACGTAATGAAACAATGAAAAAATTATATTCTCACTGAAGAAACAAGAAATTTCCACAGAATTTCATTGATAACTTCAGTCATATGACAGCTGGTGGCAAGAGTTGGAAAGGTATTTTGCCTCTAGTGGGGAAACAAGGAGAAGGAATTAGTCAAGGAATAATGTTCTTCAGACTTCAGATTCTTAACTTAAAGTCCTGTTCCATGGCCTCCCTAAACTCCTCCCACACCCAGATTTCTTTCTTTGGTGAACACTGTATGCTGCTTCAGAAGACCCCCTTCTTTACCTTGATAGCCACCTTGACCAGTTCACTCTAACTACACATTTTGGGTTTCCGGGTGTGTCCGGAAGTCTTCCCAGCCATCTGATCCCGCCGGATGATTAGTTCACAGTTCTGCACCTCCGTATTTACCAGACTCTCTTGGATCTGATGATGCAACCACAAAGTCAATCATTGATTTTAACATGGTGTTTGTTACGGCCAACTCAAAACTAAAAGAGAAGTTCAACAACAAGACTCTTTGGCTCAGATCGGACAGGCCGCTCGATTTGATTTATTTCGACATATCCAAAAAAATCTGTATATGCTGCTACAAATATATATTCATTGAAAATGTCGAGGACAAAACAAACAGTTAAAGGACAACTTATTTACACTGTGGCGATTGTTGGCCTCATTCTCCCCGAACACCCTGTTAAGGTTTCTCTTTGGTTCCCCCATGTGAGCGTCAAAGTCCCCCAGCAGAACAATGGAGTCCCGGGGCAGTGCCCTTTCCAGGATCCCACCCAGAGACTCCAAACTGACAACCCGACACTAACTGGGCCAGGGAATGAAACATATTTCTCATATTTGCAGGTAAGGTGTATTGAAGAATATACATCAGATATAACTCATTGTTGTTAAGTTGTGATTAGAAAAAGGAGAAAGAACCACAAGCAGATAACAAATTAATAAACCCCCCTCCCCGCACGGTGTCTCTCTACAGTATGTTGGCCTCACAGGAGCCCGGCTGCAGTATCTGAAGAGTGACAATGAGTCTAACGGCTTTTCTGAACCAGGGGTAGAACAAGGCATAGAGCACAGGGTTCAGACAGGAGTTAAAATACATCACAAAGCTCATGAAGGCCTCAGTAGTAGAACCGATCAAGAGGTTGCGGCCTGTGAGAGAGAGGCAGTAGTATGGAGAATAGCACATCAGAAACACCGCTACAAGAACACCTAGAGTCCCGGCTGCCTTCAGCTCAGATTTCTTCGTCGTCAGTATCCCTGACTGGAGTTTGACGGCGGCAACATGAGCGCGCATCACACGAGCCTGAGACACCGCCACGACAAACACTCTCATATACAGAACTATGATGACAGTAATGGGAATAATAAAGATGACAACAACGTCCACATCTCCTGCGACGTTTACCTTACACTCTCCGTAACAGGAATTATACCTGCCTGGCTGCTTCAGGTGTTCATATAAAAGGAAAACGGTGTAGAAAACAGAGCAGATCCAACACGCACAAACACCGACGGTAACTACTCTGTCAGTGATTCTGGTCGGGTAATGCAGAGGGTCACAAATCGCCACGTAGCGGTCGATCGATATGAGCACCATGTTTCCTACAGAGGCAGAGACGAGGATGATGGGTAGGAAAAAATAAAGAGCACACATGAGGTCACCCAGGATCCAGCATTTCACTGTCAGAAGGATTTCAACCGGCATCACCAAGAGGCCCAAGAAGAAGTCTGATACAGCCAGAGAGAGGAGGAGGAGGTTGGTGGGGGAGTGGAGCTGCCTGCAGGGAGAGGGTATCATCATCATCAGCATTATCAAAAAGAGCAGCTGTTGTTCAATAAAAGCAGGAAAAATGGTTTTGGTATCTATCCGGTGCCGAAAGCTCCTTCTAATTTGTAACGACTGTTCCCTCGAAACGACTTTAGTTTCAAACCTCTGTTCGCTTGACCAGTGGCACAGTCAGGTTGGCTGGGAATGAGCCGCGGTGGGCTCTGGCATTCCAGTGCCGAAAGCCCCTTTTTAGTTCTTTTTAGACTGTGAGCCAGATGTTAGCTCGAAATGGCCGTGACCGGATGTTAGATAGAAGCGACTGTGAGCTCGAAACAACTGTGAGCTCGAAAAGACTGTTAGCTGGATGTTAGCTCGAAACGACTGTTAGCCGGATGTTACCTGAAACGACTGTTGTGTCGAAACAATTTTGGTTTAAACGACAGTTTGATGGACTATTAGCTGGATGTTTGCTCGAGACAACTGTTAGCCGGATGTTAGCACAAGATGACTGTTAGCCGGATGTTAGCTCGGTTAGCTCGAGACGACTGTTTGCCGAATGTTACCTGAAACGACTGTTGGGTCGAAACTATTTTGGTTTAAACGACAGTTTGATGGACTGTTAGCTGGATGTTTGCTCGAGACAACTGTTAGCCGGATGTTAGCACAAGATGACTGTTAGCCGGATGTTAGCTCGGTTAGCTCGAGATGACTGTTAGCCGGATGTTAGCTCGGTTAGCTCGAGATGACTGTTAGCCGGATGTTAGCTCGAGATGACTGTTAGCCGGATGTTAGCTCGGTTAGCTCGAGATGACTGTTAGCCGGATGTTAGCTCAAGATGACTGTTAGCCGGATGTTAGCTCGGTTAGCTCGAGATGACTGTTAGCCGAATATTAGCTCAAGATGACTGTTAGCCGGATGTTAGTTCAAGATGACTGTTAGCCGGATATTAGCTTGAGACAACTATTAGCTGGATGTTAGCTCAGTTAGCTCGACATGACTGTTAGCCGGATGTTAGCTCAAGATGACTGTTAGCCGGATGTTACCTGAAACGACTGTTGTGTCGAAACAATTTTGGTTTAAAAGACAGTTTGATGGACTATTAGCTGGATGTTTGCTCGAGACAACTGTTAGCCAGATGTTAGCACAAGATGACTGTTAGCCGGATGTTAGCTCGGTTAGCTCGAGATGACTGTTAGCCGGATGTAAGCTCAAGATGACTGTTAGCCGGATGTTAGCTCGGTTAGCTCGAGATGACTGTTAGCTCGGTTAGCTCGAGATGACTGTTAGCCGGATGTTAGCTCAAGATGACTGTTAGCCGAATATTAGCTCAAGATGACTGTTAGCCGAATATTAGCTCAAGATGACTGTTAGCCGGATGTTAGTTCAAGATGACTGTTAGCCGGATATTAGCTTGAGACGACTGTTAGCTGGATGTTAGCTCAGTTAGCTCGAGATGACTGTTAGCCGGATGTTAGCTCGAGATGACTGTTAGCCGGATATTAGCTTGAGACGACTGTTAGCTGGATGTTAGCTCAGTTAGCTCAAGATGACTGTTAGCCGGATATTAGCTTGAGATGACTGTTAGCTGGATGTTAGCTCAGTTAGCTCAAGATGACTGTTAGCTGGATATTAGCTTGAGACAACTGTTAGCCGAATGTTAGCTCGAAATGACTGTTGCTTGAATGTTAGCTTTTATTGTACATTTTGTTTTGTGACTGAAAATCTGTCGACTCCACAGGACGTCTGCGCCTAAAAGTTTATTCTGCCTTATTTTGTATGTTTTATTTCACTAGCAAGGACCACACAATCAACAGGTATGATTAAATTATTTATTGGTGATAAATAAAGAGAGAAAAGAGAAAGGGTGATGCAGAATACTAGATCGAAGAAGAGGAGCTGGGACGTGTGCAATCACCCCATGTGAAGACCACACCCACCAAACACAGATACAGGTCTACCCTGTTACACAGGAAACTGTGTTTAAAAGAGTTTCATACTTTGATACTTGAGGCGGCTTGAGTCCCACATCATGGAAAATGTAAATGTGCCGTACTTGTATAGTACCTTTCTAGTCTTTTCAACCACTCAAAGCGCTTTTACACTACATCATTCACCACATTCGTACAGTGAGCCTGTGAAACTAACATTCACACACATTCATACACTGGCGGAACAGCCACCAGGGGCAATTTGGTTCAGTATCTTGCCCAAGGACACTTCGACATGCAGCCTGGGGATCGAACTGCCGACCTTCCGATTAACAGCCAACCCGCTCTACCTCCGAGCCACAGGCCATCAGTCAAAGGTTGAACTTTATCAGGAGAGTCTTGTGTGTTGCTGGATAAGATCAGTTCTTTGCTTTCACCTCCATTTATTAAACACACTCTCCTCACAGCACTGCTGCAGAGAAACTACATGATTAAAATATGGGCCATCTTTTACAGAGTCCCCCTCACACAGAAGGCCAACCGGGGCCACATCGTCAGCACGCTGTAGGAAGTTCAAGTGGGAGTCACTGCTTTACAAAGACAACAACAAAGGGGAGAAGATGGCAGCTTGTGATGCACCTGTGATTAGAGTCCTCATCTCTGACTCCTTTTCCACACATTCTAGGACTGCATGCTTTCAAATCAAAAAGCTGAACTGATCGCCTTTATTAGTGGTTGTTTGGCTTCTGATTATCACTGACTTTAGTTTGTCCTCCTTTATTTACACTGCAAAGAAGTGAGAACATGATTATACAGCA
>NW_025741384.1:0-2052 GCF_021292245.1 Micropterus dolomieu
GACGGACGGACAGGTGAGACGGAGATGGACGGACGGACAGGTGAGACGGAGATGGACGGACAGACAGGTGAGACAGGTGAGACGGTAGAGGGACGGACGGACAGGTGAGACGTAGACGGATGGACAGACAGGTGAGACGTAGACGGACAGACAGGTGAGACGGCAGATGGACGCACAGACAGGTGAGACGTAGACGGACGGACAGACAGGTGAGACGTAGACGGACGCACGGACAGGTAAGACGTGGACGGACGGACGCAAGGACAGGAGAGACGTGGACAGACGGACAGACAGGTAAGACGTGGACGGACGGACGCACGGACAGGTAAGACGTAGACGGACGGACAGGTGAGACGGAGATGGACGGACGGACAGGTGAGACGTAGACGGATGGACAGACAGGTGAGACGTAGACGGACAGACAGGTGAGACGGCAGATGGACGCACAGACAGGTGAGACGTAGACGGACGGACAGACAGGTGAGACGTAGACGGACGCACGGACAGGTAAGACGTGGATGGACGGACGCACGGAGAGGTGAGACGTGGACAGACAGACAGGTGAGACGGCAGATGGACGGACGGACAGACAGGTGAGACGTAGACGGACAGACGGAAAGACAGGTGAGACGTGGACGGACGGACGCACAGACAGGTGAGACGTGGACGGACAGACAGGTGAGACGGTAGACGGACGGACAGACAGGTGAGACGTAGACGGACGCACGGACAGGTAAGACGTGGACGGACGGACGCAAGGACAGGAGAGACGTGGACGGACGGATAGACAGGTAAGACGTGGACGGACGGACGGACAGGTGAGACGGAGATGGACGGACGGACAGGTGAGACGGAGATGGACGGACGGACAGGTGAGACGGAGATGGACGGACAGACAGGTGAGACGTAGACGGACAGACGGAAAGACAGGTGAGACGGTAGAGGGACGGACGGACAGGTGAGACGTAGACGGATGGACAGACAGGTGAGACGTAGACGGATGGACAGACAGGTGAGACGTAGACGGACAGACAGGTGAGACGGCAGATGGACGCACAGACAGGTGAGACGTAGACGGACGGACAGACAGGTGAGACGTAGACGGACGCACGGACAGGTGAGATGGCAGATGGACGGACGGACGCACGGAGAGGTGAGACGTAGACGGACAGACGGAAAGACAGGTGAGACGTGGACGGACAGACAGGTGAGACAGGTGAGACGGTAGACGGACGGACAGACAGGTGAGACGTAGACGGACGGACAGACAGGTGAGACGTAGACAAACGGACGTAAGGACAGGAGAGACGTGGACGGACGGACAGACAGGTAAGACGTGGACGGACGGACAGACAGGTGAGACGGCAGATGGACGGACGGACAGACAGGTGAGACGTAGACGGACAGACGAAAAGACAGGTGAGACGTGGACGGACGGACGCACAGACAGGTGAGACGTAGACGGACGGACAGACAGGTGAGACGTAGACGGACAGACAGGTGAGACGGCAGATGGACGCACAGACAGGTGAGACGTGGACGGACGGACGCACAGACAGGTGAGACGTAGAGGGACAGACAGGTAGGACAGGTGAGACGGCAGATGGACGCACAGACAGGTGAGACGTGGACGGACGGACGCACAGACAGGTGAGACGTAGACGGACGGACAGACAGGTGAGACGTAGACGGACGGACAGACAGGTGAGACGTAGACGGACGCAAGGACAGGAGAGACGTGGACGGACGGACAGACAGGTAAGACGTGGACGGACGGACGCACGGACAGGTAAGACGTAGACGGACGGACAGGTGAGACGGAGATGGACGGACGGACAGACAGGTGAGACGTAGACGGACAGACGGAAAGACAGGTGAGACGGTAGAGGGACGGACGGACAGGTGAGACGTAGACGGCTGGACAGACAGGTGAGACGTAGACGGACAGACAGGTGAGACGGCAGATGGACGCACAGACAGGTGAGACGTGGACGGACGGACGCACAGACAGGTGAGACGTAGAGGGACAGACAGGTAGGACAGGTGAGACGG